>NC_091988.1:123650616-123863116 GCF_044704955.1 Pristiophorus japonicus | reverse complement strand
GTGTGAGTGTGAGAGAGTGTGTGAGAGAGAGTGTGAGGGAGAGTTTGAGAGAGTGTGTGAGAGTATGTGAGAGAGTGTGTGTGTGTGAGTGTGAGAGTGTGAGAGAGTGTGAGAGAGTTTGAGAGAGTTTGAGAGAGTTTGAGAGAGTTTGAGAGAGTTTGAGAGAGTGTGAGAGAGTGTGAGAGAGAGAGTGTGAGAGAGAGTGTGAGAGAGTGTGAAGAGATAGAGTGTGAGAGAGAGTTTGAGAGAGTGTGTGAGAGAGTGTGTGAGAGTGTGTGTGAGAGTGTGTGAGAGTGTGTGAGAGAGTGTGTGTGTGTGAGTGTGAGAGAGTGTGTGAGAGAGAGTGTGAGAGAGAGTGTGAGAGAGAGTGTGAGAGAGTGTGAGAGATAGAGTGTGAGAGAGTTTGAGAGAGAGTTTGAGAGAGTGTGTGAGAGAGTGTGTGTGAGAGTGTGTGAGAGTGTGTGAGAGAGTGTGTGTGTGTGAGTGTGAGAGAGTGTGTGAGAGAGAGTGTGAGAGAGAGTGTGAGAGAGAGTGTGAGAGAGTGTGAGAGATAGAGTGTGAGAGAGTTTGAGAGAGAGTTTGAGAGAGTGTGTGAGAGAGTGTGTGAGAGTGTGTGAGAGAGTGTGTGAGAGAGTGTGTGAGAGAGTGTGTGAGAGAGTGTGTGAGAGAGTGTGTGAGAGAGTGTGTGAGAGAGTGTGTGAGAGAGTGTGTGTGTGTGAGTGTGAGAGAGTGTGTGAGAGAGAGTGTGAGAGAGAGTGTGAGAGAGAGTGTGAGAGAGAGTGTGAGAGAGAGTGTGAGAGAGAGTGTGAGAGAGAGTGTGAGAGAGTGTGAGAGATAGAGTGTGAGAGAGTTTGACAGAGAGTTTGAGAGAGTGTGTGTGAGAGTGTGAGAGAGTGTGTGAGAGAGTGTGTGA
The DNA here is from genome assembly GCF_044704955.1 of Pristiophorus japonicus. Taxonomy (NCBI): domain Eukaryota; kingdom Metazoa; phylum Chordata; class Chondrichthyes; family Pristiophoridae; genus Pristiophorus; species Pristiophorus japonicus. Next base: position 123,862,203 of record NC_091988.1, on the reverse strand, counting down.
GAGAGTGTGAGAGAGTGTGTGAGAGAGTGTGTGAGAGAGTGTGTGAGAGTGTGTGAGAGTATGTGTGAGAGTGTGAGAGTTTGAGAGAGAGTGTGTGAGAGAGTGTGCGAGAGTGTTTGAGAGAGTGTGTGTGTGAGTGTGAGAGAGTGTGTGAGAGAGAGTGTGAGAGAGAGAGTGTGAGAGAGTTTGAGAGAGAGTTTGAGAGAGTGTGTGAGAGAGTGTGTGAGAGAGTGTGTGAGAGAGTGTGTGTGAGTGTGAGAGAGTGTGTGAGAGAGAGTGTGAGAGAGAGTGAGAGAGAGTGTGAGAGATAGAGTGTGAGAGAGTTTGACAGAGTTTGAGAGAGTGTGTGTGAGAGTGTGTGTGAGAGTGTGTGAGAGAGTGTGTGAGAGAGTGTGTGAGAGAGTGTGTGAGAGAGTGTGTGAGAGAGTGTGTGAGAGAGTGTGTGAGAGAGTGTGTGAGAGAGTGTGTGAGAGAGTGTGTGAGAGTGTGTGAGAGTATGTGTGAGAGTGTGAGAGTTTGAGAGAGAGTGTGTGAGAGAGTGTGCGAGAGTGTTTGAGAGAGTGTTTGAGAGAGTGTGTGTGTGTGAGTGTGAGAGAGTGTGTGAGAGAGAGTGTGAGAGAGAGAGTGTGAGAGAGTTTGAGAGAGAGTTTGAGAGAGTGTGTGAGAGAGTGTGTGAGAGAGAGTGTGAGAGAGTGTGAGAGATAGAGTGTGAGAGAGTTTGACAGAGAGTTTGAGAGAGTGTGTGTGAGAGTGTGTGAGAGAGTGTGTGAGAGAGTGTGTGAGAGAGAGTGTGAGAGAGTGTGAGAGAGTGTGTGAGAGAGTGTGTGAGAGAGTGTGTGAGAGTGTGTGAGAGTATGTGTGAGAGTGTGAGAGTTTGAGAGAGAGTGTGTGAGAGAGTGTGCGAGAGTGTTTGAGAGAGTGTGTGTGTGTGAGTGTGAGAGAGTGTGTGAGAGAGAGTGTGAGAGAGAGAGTGTGAGAGAGTTTGAGAGAGAGTTTGAGAGAGTGTGTGAGAGAGTGTGTGAGAGAGTGTGTGAGAGAGTGTGTGTGAGTGTGAGAGAGTGTGTGAGAGAGAGTGTGAGAGAGAGTGTGAGAGAGTGTGAGAGATAGAGTGTGAGAGAGTTTGACAGAGAGTTTGAGAGAGTGTGTGTGAGAGTGTGTGAGAGAGTGTGTGAGAGAGTGTGTGAGAGAGTGTGTGAGAGAGTGTGTGAGAGAGAGTGAGAGAGAGTGAGAGAGAGTGAGAGAGTGTGTGAGAGAGTGTGTGAGAGAGTGTGTGAGAGAGTGTGTGAGAGAGTGTGTGAGAGTGTGTGAGAGTATGTGTGAGAGTGTGAGAGTTTGAGAGAGAGTGTGTGAGAGTGTGCGAGAGTGTTTGAGAGAGTGTGTGTGTGTGAGTGTGAGAGAGTGTGTGAGAGAGAGTGTGAGAGAGAGTGTGAGAGAGAGAGTGTGAGAGAGTTTGAGAGAGAGTTTGAGAGAGTGTGTGAGAGAGTGTGTGAGAGAGTGTGTGAGAGAGTGTGTGAGAGAGTGTGTGAGAGAGTGTGTGAGAGAGTGTGAAGAGATAGAGTGTGAGAGAGTTTGAGAGAGAGTTTGACAGAGAGTTTGAGAGAGTGTGTGAGAGAGTGTGAGAGTGTGAGAGTGTGTGAGAGAGTGTGTGAGAGTATGTGAGAGAGTATGTGAGAGAGTGTGAGAGAGAGTGTGAGAGAGAGTGTGTGTGTCTGAGTGTGAGAGAGAGTGTGAGAGAGAGTGTGTGAGAGAGAGTGTGAGAGAGAGAGTGTGAGAGAGAGAGTGTGAGAGTATGTGAGAGAGTGTGTGTGTGTGAGTGTGAGAGAGTGTGAGAGAGAGTGTGAGAGAGAGTGTGAGAGAGAGAGTGTGTGTGTGTGAGAGACCCACTGCCCGAGACCCCACTGCCCGAGACCCCACTGCCCGAGACCCCACTGCCCGAGACCCACTGCCCGAGACCCCACTACCCGAGACCCACTGCCCGAGACCCACTGCCCGAGACCCCACTGCCCGAAACCCCACTGCCCGAGACCCCACTGCCCGAGACCCACTGCCCGAGACCCACTGCCCGAGACCCACTGCCCGAGACCTCACTGCCCGAAACCCCACTGCCCGAAACCCCACTGCCTGGGACCCCATGGTTCCATTCAACCCTGTGTATTCAGCCAGTGAGACGTGTCAAGCCTCTAGGATTGGTGCGGGGACCTTGCATGGGATGGAGAGGGCCCCGATCCAGAGCCTGGCCTCACCCCGCCATGTTCCACTCCGCCCCGCCCCGCCCCGTGCAATGTGGGTGCAGAGTCTGACTTACAGCATGTAGGTGACCACCCCCAGGCTCCACATATCCGTGGGAAACGACACGTCTTCAAAGTTGACGATCTCGGGAGCCAGGAACTCGGGGGTTCCGAAGGACACGCGCAGCTTCTCCCTGGGTTTGTACCTGAGGGAGGAATCACACGGCAAGGGAAAGTGCCCATCTCCTCACTGCCTGCCCACACACTCCCCCGCCCCCACACTCCCGTGTCCACACTCCCCGCCCCCACACTCCCGTGTCCACACTCCCCACCCCCACACTCCCGTGTCCACACTCCCCGCCCACACACTCCCCTGGCCACGCACTCCCCCGGCCACGCACTCCCCCGGCCACGCACTCCCCCGGCCACGCTCTCCCCCGGCCACACACTCCCCCGGCCACACACTCCCCCGGCCACACACTCCCCCGGCCACACACTCCCCCGCCCACACACTCCCCCGCCCACACACTCCCCCGGCCACACACTCCCCCGGCCACACACTCCCCCGGCCACACACTCCCCCGGCCACACACTCCCCCGGCCACACACTCCCCCGGCCACACACTCCCCCGGCCACACACTCCCCCGGCCACACACTCCCCCGGCCACACACTCCCCCGGCCACACACTCCCCCGGCCACACACTCCCCCGGCCACACACTCCCCCGGCCACACACTCCCCCGGCCACACACTCCCCCGGCCACACACTCCCCCGGCCACACACTCCCCCGGCCACACACTCCCCCGGCCACACACTCCCCCGGCCACACACTCCCCCGGCCACACACTCCCCCGGCCACACACTCCCCCGGCCACACACTCCCCCGGCCACACACTCCCCCGGCCACACACTCCCCCGGCCACACACTCCCCCGGCCACACACTCCCCCGGCCACACACTCCCCCGGCCACACACTCCCCCGGCCACACACTCCCCCGGCCACACACTCCCCCGGCCACACACTCCCCCGGCCACACACTCCCCCGGCCACACACTCCCCCGGCCACACACTCCCCCGGCCACACACTCCCCCGGCCACACACTCCCCCGGCCACACACTCCCCCGGCCACACACTCCCCCGGCCACACACTCCCCCGGCCACACACTCCCCCGGCCACACACTCCCCCGGCCACACACTCCCCCGGCCACACACTCCCCCGGCCACACACTCCCCCGGCCACACACTCCCCCGGCCACACACTCCCCCGGCCACACACTCCCCCGGCCACACACTCCCCCGGCCACACACTCCCCCGGCCACACACTCCCCCGGCCACACACTCCCCCGGCCACACACTCCCCCGGCCACACACTCCCCCGGCCACACACTCCCCCGGCCACACACTCCCCCGGCCACACACTCCCCCGGCCACACACTCCCCCGGCCACACACTCCCCCGGCCACACACTCCCCCGGCCACACACTCCCCCGGCCACACACTCCCCCGGCCACACTCCCCCGTCCACACACTCCCCCGTCCACACACTCCCCCGTCCACACACTCCCCCGTCCACACACTCCCCCGTCCACACACTCCCCCGTCCACACACTCCCCCGTCCACACACTCCCCCGTCCACACACTCCCCCGTCCACACACTCCCCCGTCCACACACTCCCCCGTCCACACACTCCCCCGTCCACACACTCCCCCGTCCACACACTCCCCCGTCCACACACTCCCCCGTCCACACACTCCCCCGTCCACACACTCCCCCGTCCACACACTCCCCCGTCCACACACTCCCCCGTCCACACACTCCCGTGACCACACTCCCCCGTGACCACACTCCCCCGTCCACACACTCCCCCGTCCACACACTCCCCCGTCCACACACTCCCCCGTCCACACACTCCCCCGTCCACACACTCCCCCGTCCACACACTCCCCCGTCCACACACTCCCCCGTCCACACACTCCCCCGGCCACACACTCCCCCGGCCACACACTCCCCCGGCCACACACTCCCCCGGCCACACACTCCCCCGGCCACACACTCCCCCGGCCACACACTCCCGTGTTCACACACTCCCCCGCCCACACACTCCCCTGTCCACACTCTCCCCGCTGCCTCAGTCAGTCAGCCCGTAAACAAAGGTGACGGAGGCAAGTGAGCGAGAGCAGGATTGTACAGCAAGAGGAGGCAATATACAGTGAAACTTCCAACCCATAAGCTGTGGCTTAGTGGGCAGCACTCGCTCTCTCTCTCTCCTCTGAGGCAGAAGGTCCTGGACTAAATCCCACTCCAGAGACTTGAGCTCATAATCCAGGCTGACACTCCAGGGCAGTACTTGCACTGTCGGAGGGGCAGTACTGAGGGAGTGCTGCACTGTCGGAGGGGCAGTACTGAGGGAGCGCCGCACTGTCGGAGGGGCAGTACTGAGGGAGCGCCGCACTGTCGGAGGGGCAGTACTGAGGGAGTGCCGCATTGTCGGAGGGGCAGTACTGAGTGAGCGCCGCACTGTCGGAGGGGCAGTACTGAGGGAGTGCTGCACTGTCGGAGGGGCAGTACTGAGGGAGCACCACACTGTCGGAGGGGCAGTACTGAGGGAGTGCCGCATTGTCGGAGGGGCAGTACTAAGGAAGCGCTGCACTGTCGGAGGGGCAGTACTGAGGGAGTGCCGCACTGTCGGAGGGGCAGTACTGAGGGAGTGCCGCACTGTCGGAGGGGCAGTACATAGAAACATGGAAACATAGAAAATAGGAACAGTAATAGGCCATTTGGCCCTTCGAGTCTGCACTACCTTTCAATATGATCATGGCTGATTCTCTATCTCAACATCATATTCCCGCTTTCTCCCCATACCCCTTGATGCCTTTTGTGTCTAGAAATCGATCTTTCTCCCTCTTAAATATATTCAGTGACTTGGCCTCCACAGCCTTCTGTGGTAGAGAATTCCACAGGTTCACCACCCTCTGAGTGAAAACATTTCTCCTCATCTCGGTCCTAAATTTCCTACCCCGTATCCTGAGACTATGACCCCTTGTTCTAGACTTCCCAGCCTGGGGGAAACATCCACCCCACATCCAGTCTATCCAACCCCGTCAGAATTTTATACGTTTCAATGAGATCCCCTCTCATTCTTCTAAACTCTAGTGAATACAGGCCTAGTCAACCCAATCTCTCCTCATACGACAGTCCTGCCATCCCAGGAATCAGTCTGGTGAACCTTCGCTGCACTCCCTCGATGGAAAGTATATCCATTCTTAGGGAAGGAGACCAAAACTGCACACAATACTCCAGGTGTGGTCTCACCAAGGCCCTGTATAACTGTAGTGAGACACCCTTGCTCCAGTACTCAAACCCTCTTGCAATGAAGGCCAACATACCATTTGCCTTCCTAACTGCTTGCTGCACCTGCATGTTTGCTTTCAATGATTGGTGTACAAGGACACAAAGGTCCCTTTGTACATTGACACTTCCCAAGCCATCACCATTTAAATAATACTTTGTCTTTATGTATTTCCTACCAAAGTGGATAACTTCACATTTATCCACATTATACTGCATCTGCCATGTGTTTGCCAACTCACTCAACCGATCTAAATCGCCTTGAAGCATCTTTGCATCCTCCTCACAACTCACAATCCCACCTAGTTTTGTGTCATCAGCAAACTTGGAAATATTACATTTGGTTCCCTCATCCAAATCATTTATATATATTGTGAATAGCTGGGGCCTAGGCACTGATCCCTGTGGTACCCCACTAGTCACTGCCCATCGCCCCAAAAAAGACCCGTTTATTCGTACTCTCTGTTTCCTGTCAGTTAACCAATTTTCAATCCATGCCAATACATTACCCCAATCCTATGTGCTTTAATTTGCACACTAATCTCTTATGTGGGAGTTTATCAAAGGCCTTCTGAAAATCCAAATACACTACATCCACTGGTTCTCCCTTATCTATTCTATCAGTTACATCCTCAAAAACTCCAGTAGGTTTGTTAAACATGATTTTCCTCTCATAAATCCATGTTGACTTTGTTTAATCTCGTTGATATCATCCAAGTGTGCTGTTATCACATCTTTTATAATAGACTCCAGTACTGAGGGAGTGCTGCACTGTCGGAGGGGCAGTACTGATGGAGTACCGCAATGTCGGAGGGGCAGTACTGAGGGAGCGGTGCACTGTCGGAGGGGCAGTACTGAGGGAGTGCCGCACTGTCGGAGGGGCAGTACTGAGGGAGCACCGCACTGTCGGAGGAGCAGTACTGAGGGACTGCTGCACTGTCGGAGGGGCAGTACTGAGGGAGCGCCGCACTGTCGGAGGAGCAGTAGTGAGTGAGCGCCGCACTGTCAGAGGGGTAGTACTGAGGGAGTACTGCACTGTCGGAGGGGCAGTACTGAGGGACTGCTGCACTGTCGGAGGGGCAGTCGAGTACTTTTTGCTGTCGAGTACTTTTGGATATCCTGTGGTGGGGAAAGGTGCTATATAAATGCAAATCTTACCTTTTCATCAAAGGACAGAGAAAGGGAGTTGTAATTATAAGATCGGTAGTGCACTGGTTCTATGACTGGGCCAATAATGCAGAGATTGTGGGTTCAAATCCCACCATGGCACTAACTGGTTAACATGGCCCTCAACTGTGTCCGTTCCATTCCCCACACTTCTGCTCTCTCCCCTTCCCCTCCCTCCCAGAGCCACGATAGGGTTCCCCTTGTCCTCACCTTTCACCCCACCAGCCTCCACATTCAGTGGATCATCCTCCGCCACCTCCAGCATGATCCCACCACATTTCATTTCAGTATTCTGAAAGGACCGCTCCCTCCACGACACCCTGGTTCACTCCTCAATCATCCCCTCCCCCTCCCACGGCACCTTCCCGTGCAAGTACAGGAGATGCAACATCTGCCCATCCCACTGTCCAGGGCCCCAAATACTCCCTCCAGGTGAACCAGCACTTTACTTGTATTTCTTGCAATCTAGTATACCGTATTCGCTGCTCACAATTCTGTCTCCTCTACATTGGGGAGACCAAACGCAGATTGGGTGACCATTTTGCGGAACACCTCCGTTCAGTCCGTAAGTGTGACTCCGAGTTTCAGGTTGCCTGTCACTTTTTAATTCCCCACTCCACTCCCACTCTAACCTCTCTGTCCTCTGTCTTTTGCACTGTTCCAACGAAGCTTAATATAAGCTCGAGGAACAGCACCTCATCTTTCGAGTAAGCACTTTACAACCTTCTGGACTCAACATCGAGTTCAACAATTTCAGACCAGGACCCCTGCCCCTATTTATTCACGTGGCAGCTGTTTATGATTCTGCCATTCCCATTTACACCTCTTGATCCATCTTTTGTTTCTTTACTTGTCCCATTTACATCTCTCTGCTTTGTACTATCATACCGTTTGTCATTTAATCTCTCCTGCCTTTCATCATCATCATCAGATAAATGTTTCAAGGACACCCTCAAAGCCTCTTTGATAAAGTGCAACCTCCCCACCGGCACCTGGGAATCCCTGGCCCAAGACCGCCCGAAGTGGAGGAAGAGCATTCTGCCTTTCACTCCATCCCTTCCCTTCCCTTCCCCCTTTCCCTGCCTATACACTTTTCTAGTTCTGACGAAAGGTCACCAAGCTGAAACTTTCTCTCTCCACCGATGCTGCCTAACCTGCCGGGGTGTTCCAGCATTTCTGTTGTTATTTCAGCATGCGCAGTATTTAGCTTTTGTATCATTGATGTCCTCTGGGGAAGGAAATCAGCCGTCCTTACACTGCCAGACCGATACGTGACTGCAGACCCACACCAAAGCGGTGGCCCGCAGACTGGCCCAACAAGTTGCATAAAATCCACCCAGCAACAGGCCATGAATGCCGACCCTGTCAGTGACACCACGTCCTAAATGTGCGATGGGGATCATCGGGACCCGCTGGGGAAAGCTGAGGCTCGAGGTGTGAATACACAGCACGGTGTCGCCACAGCATGAGCACTTGTAGAACTGCAGGGCTCCACCCACAATCAGAAAGGTGGCAGTCACTGGTGGGAGCAGACACTGGTGGGAGCAGACACTGGTGGTGGCAGACACTGGTGGGAGCAGACACTGGTGGGAGCAGACACTGGTGGGAGCAGACACTGGTGGGAGCAGCGGGAGCAGACACTGGTGGGAGCAGACACTGGTGGGAGCAGTCACTGGTGGTGGCAGACACTGGTGGGAGCAGACACTGGTGGGAGCAGACACTGGTGGGAGCTGACACTAGTGGGAGCAGACACTGGTGGGAGCAGACACTGGTGGGAGCAGACACTGGTGGGAGCAGCGGGAGCAGACACTGGTGGGAGCAGACACTGGTGGTGGCAGACACTGGTGGGAGCAGTCACTGGTGGGAGCAGACACTGGTGGGAGCAGACACTGGTGGGAGCAGACACTGGTGGGAGCAGACACTGGTGGGAGCAGACACTGGTGGGAGCAGACACTGGTGGGAGCAGACACTGGTGGGAGCAGTCACTGGTGGGAGCAGTCACTGGTGGGAGCAGTCACTGGTGGGAGCAGACACTGGTGGGAGCAGACACTGGTGGGAGCAGACACTGGTGGGACCAGCGGGAGCAGACACTGGTGGTGGCAGACACTGGTGGGAGCTGACACTGGTGGTAGCAGTCACTGGTGGGACCAGCGGGAGCAGACACTGGTGGGAGCAGACACTGGTGGTGGCAGACACTGGTGGGAGCAGTCACTGGTGGGAGCAGACACTGGTGGGAGCAGACACTGGTGGGAGCAGACACTGGTGGGAGCAGACACTGGTGGGAGCAGACACTGGTGGGAGCAGACACTGGTGGGAGCAGACACTGGTGGGAGCAGACACTGGTGGGAGCAGACACTGGTGGTGGCAGACACTGGTGGGAGCAGTCACTGGTGGGAGCAGACACTGGTGGGAGCAGACACTGGTGGGAGCAGACACTGGTGGGAGCAGACACTGGTGGTAGCAGTCACTGGTGGTGGCAGACACTGGTGGGAGCTGACACTGGTGGTGGCAGACACTGGTGGTGGCAGACACTGGTGGTGGCAGACACTGGTGGGAGCAGACACTGGTGGGGGCAGACACTGGTGGGAGCAGACACTGGTGGTGGCAGACACTGGTGGGAGCAGACACTGGTGGGAGCAGACACTGGTGGGAGCAGACACTGGTGGTGGCAGACACTGGTGGTGGCAGACACTGGTGGTGGCAGACACTGGTGGTGGCAGACACTGGTGGTGGCAGACACTGGTGGGGGCAGACTCTGGTGGGAGCAGACACTGGTGGTGGCAGACACTGGTGGGAGCAGACACTGGTGGGAGCAGACACTGGTGGGACCAGCGGGGGCAGACACTGGTGGGACCAGCGGGAGCAGACACTGGTGGGACCAGCGGGAGCAGACACTGGTGGTGGCAGACACTGGTGGGAGCAGACACTGGTGGGACCAGCGGGAGCAGACACTGGTGGTGGCAGACACTGGTGGGAGCAGACACTGGTGGTGGCAGACACTGGTGGGAGCAGACACTGGTGGGAGCAGACATTGGTGGTGGCAGACACTGGTGGGAGCAGACACTGGTGGGAGCAGACACTGGTGGGAGCAGACACTGGTGGGAGCAGACACTGGTGGGAGCAGACACTGGTGGTGGCAGACACTGGTGGGAGCACACACTGGTGGGAGCAGACACTGGTGGGAGCAGACACTGGTGGGAGCAGACACTGGTGGGAGCAGACACTGGTGGGAGCAGACACTGGTGGGAGCAGACACTGGTGGGAGCAGACACTGGTGGGAGCAGACACTGGTGGGAGCAGACACTGGTGGGAGCAGACACTGGTGGGAGCAGACACTGGTGGTAGCAGTCACTGGTGGTAGCAGTCACTGGTGGTGGCAGACACTGGTGGTGGCAGACACTGGTGGGAGCAGACACTGGTGGTAGCAGTCACTGGTGGGAGCAGACACTGGTGGGAGCAGACACTGGTGGGAGCAGACACTGGTGGGAGCAGACATTGGTGGTAGCAGTCACTGGTGGGAGCAGACACTGGTGGGAGCAGACACTGATGGGAGCAGACACTGGTGGGAGCAGACACTGGTGGGAGCAGACACTGGTGGGAGCAGACACTGGTGGGAGCAGACACTGGTGGGAGCAGACACTGGTGGGAGCAGACATTGGTGGGAGCAGACATTGGTGGTAGCAGACACTGGTTGGAGCAGACATTGGTGGGAGCAGACACTGGTGGTAGCAGTCACTGGTGGTAGCAGTCACTGGTGGTGGCAGACACTGGTGGTGGCAGACACTGGTGGGAGCAGACACTGGTGGTAGCAGTCACTGGTGGGAGCAGACACTGGTGGGAGCAGACACTGGTGGGAGCAGACACTGGTGGGAGCAGACATTGGTGGTAGCAGTCACTGGTGGGAGCAGACACTGGTGGGAGCAGACACTGATGGGAGCAGACACTGGTGGGAGCAGACACTGGTGGGAGCAGACACTGGTGGGAGCAGACATTGGTGGTAGCAGACACTGGTTGGAGCAGACATTGGTGGGAGCAGACACTGGTGGTAGCAGTCACTGGTGGGAGCAGTCACTGGTGGGAGCAGACACTGGTGGCAGACACTGGTGGGAGCAGACACTGGTGGGAGCAGACATTGGTGGGAGCAGACACTGGTTGGAGCAGACATTGGTGGTAGCAGTCACTGGTGGGAGCAGACACTGGTGGCAGACACTGGTGGTGGCAGTCACTGGTAATGGCAGACACTGGTGGTGGCAGACACTGGTGGTGGCAGTCACTGGTGGTGGCAGTCACTGGTGGGAGCAGTCACTGGTCATGGCAGACACTGGTTGTGGCAGTCATTGCCAAAACCTCACACACAGCCAGCCGCACTGAGCTGCAGAAAAACACACCAGCAACTTGTAGGATCCCATGCGCAGTGCCGGGGGAATGGTGTGTTTTTGGTGCTGTTGGTTTTGAGAGGAATGACGGTCCCAGGAGTCTGCAATAACACCACGCTCCCAGCCACCACCAGCCGGTGCTGCCGGTCTGTAACACCCACTGGGGCCCTGCTGGGAAAACAATGCAAAGGGTAGGGCAGGTAATACTGCAGAGAATGCCGGGTGTTGGTGGGGCGGGGGAACAACGGGGTATCGGACAGACAGAGGCAGCGAGAGAGAGAGTCACACAGTGTGTACACCCCACACACAGAATCACTCAGTGTGTACACCCCACACACAGCATGTACACCCCACACACAGTGTCACACAGTGTGTACACCCCACACACACAATCACTCAGTGTGTACACCCCACACACAGCATGTACACCCCACACACAGTGTCACACAGTGTGTACACCCCACACACAGAATCACTCAGTGTGTACACCCCACACACAGCATGTACATCCCACACACAGTGTCACACAGCGTGTACACCCCACACACACAATCACTCAGTGTGTACACCCCACACACAGCGTGTACACCCCACACACAGAATCACTCAGTGTGTACACCCCACACACAGCATGTACACCCCACACACAGTGTCACACAGCGTGTACACCCCACACACAGAATCACTCAGTGTGGACACCCCACACATAGCGTGTACACCCCACACACAGCGTCACAGCGTGTACACCCCACACACAGAATCACTCAGTGTGTACACCCCACACACAGCGTGTACACCCCACACACAGTGTCACACAGCGTGTACACCCCACACACAGAATCACTCAGTGTGTGCACCCCACACACAGCGTGTACACCCCACACACAGTGTCACACAGTATGTACACCCCACACACAGTGTATACACGGCACACAGTGTCACACAGTGTGTACATTCCACACACAGTATCACACAATATGTACACCCACACACAGTATCACACAGTGTGTACACACACACACACAATGTGTACACACCACACACAGTATCACAGTGTGTATACCCACACACAGTGTCACACAGTGTTTACACCCCAAACACAGTATCACAGTGTGTACACCCCACACACAGTATCACAGTGTGTACACCCCACACACAGTGTGTACACGGCACACACGGTGTGTATACCCCACACACAGTGTCACACACACTCGGTGTTTACCTCCGGGCAAGTCCGAAGTCGATGATCTTCACCTGATTTCCGTGTCGTTCCACGCATAAGATATTTTCTGGCTGCAGAGAACAAAGTCAGTTTGAATTAATGTGCCAGCACCTCATCTGGTATATCAGTGAGTTACAGTGAGGGGTGTGGGGTATATCAGTGTTACAGTGAGGGATGTGGGGTATATCAGTGTGTTACAGTGAGGGATGTGGGGTATATCAGTGTCATAGTGAGGGATGTGGGTTATATCAGTGTGTCACAGTGAGGGATGTGGGGTATATCAATGATACAGTGAGGGGTGTGAGTTATATCAGTGTGTTACAGTGAGGGGTGTGGGGTATATCAGAGTGTTACAGTGAGGGGTGTGGGGTATATAAGTGAGATACAGTGAGGGGTGTGGGGTATATCAGTGAGTTACAGTGAGGGGTGTGGGGTATATCAGTGTTACAGTAAGGGTGTGGGTTATATCAGTGTTACAGTGAGGGATGTGGGGTATATCAGTGTGTTACAGTGAGGGATGTAGGGTATATCAGAGTGTTACAGTGAGGGGTGCAGGGTATATCAGTGTTACAGTGAGGGGTGTGGGTTATATCAGAGTGTTACAGTGAGGGGTGCAGGGTATATCAGTGTTACAGTGAGGGGTGTGGGTTATATCAGTGTGTTACAGTGAGGGATGTGGGGTATATCAGTGTTACAGTGAGTGGTGTGGGGTATATCAGAATGTTACAGTGAGGGGTGTGGGATATATCCGTGTGTTACAGTGAAGGATGTGGGGTATATCAGTGTTACAGTGAGGGATGTGGGGTATATCAGTGTTACAGTGAGGTGTCGGGGTATATCAGTTTTACAGTGAGAGGTGTGGGGTATATCAGTGTGTTACAGTGAGGGATGTGGGGTATATCCGAGTGTTACAGTGAGGAATGTGTGGTATATCAGTGTTAAAGTGAGGGGTGTGGGTTATATCAGTGTGACAATAAGGGGTGTGGGGTATATCAGTGTTACAGTGACGGGTGTGGTATATATCAGTGTTACAGTGAGGGGTGTGGGATATATAGAACATTACATGGAGGGGTGTGGGGTATATCAGAGTGTTACAGTGAGGGGTGTGGGGTATATCACTGTGTTACCGTGAGGGGTGTGGGGTATATCAGTGTTACAGTGAGGGGTGTGGTGTATATCAGTGTGTTACAATGAGGGGTGTGGTGGATATCACTGTGTTACAGTGAGGGGTGTGGGGTATATTAGTCTTACATTGAGAGGTGTGGAGTATATCGGTGTTACAGTGAGGGGTGTGGGGTATATCAGTGTTACAATGAGTGTGTGGGGTATATCAGAGTGTTACAGTGAGGGGTGTGGGGTATATCACTGTGTTACAGAGAGGGGTGTGTTGGATATCAGTGTTTTACAGTGAGGGGTGTGGTTTATATCAGTGTTACAGTGAGGGGTGTGAGGTATATCAGAGTGTTACAGTGAGGGGTTTGAGGGATATCACTGTTACAGTGAGGAATGTGGTGTATATCAGTGTGTTGCAGTGAGGGGTGTGTGGTATATCAGTGTTACAGTGAGGGGTGTGGGTTATATCAGTGTGACAATAAGGGTTGTGGGGTATATCAGTGTTATAGTGAGGGGTGTGGGATATATCAATATTACATGGAGGGGTGTGGGGTATATCTGTGTGTTACAGTGAGGGGTGTGGGATATATCAATATTACATGGAGGGGTGTGGGGTATATCTGTGTGTTACAGTGAGGGGTGTTGTCTATATCACTGTGTTACAATGAGGGGTGTGGTGGATATCACTGTGTTACAGTGAGGGGTGTGGAGTATATCAGTGTTACAGTGAGGGGTGTGGGGTATATCAGTGTTACAATGAGTGTGTGGGGTATATCAGAGTGTTACAGTGAGGGGTGTGGGGTATATCAGTGTTACAGTGAGGAGTGTGGGGTATATCAGAGTGTTACAGAGAGGAGTGTGTTGTATATCAGTGTTTTACAGTGAGGGGTGTGGTGTATATCGGTGTTACAGTGAGGGGTGTGGGGTATATCAGAGAGTTTCAGTGAGGGGTGTGAGGTATATCACTGTGTTACAGTGAGGGGTGCGGTGTATATCAGTGTGTTGCAGTAAGGGGTGTGTGGTATGTCAGTGTTACAGTGAGGGGTGTGGTGTATATCAGTGTTACAGTGAGGGGTGTGGTGTATATCAGTGTTACAGTGAGGGGTGTGGTGTATATCAGTGTTACAGTGAGGGGTGTGGGGTATATCAGAGTGTTACATTGAGGGGTGTGTGGTATATCAGTGATACAGTGAGGGGTGTGGGTTATATCAGTATGACAATAAGGGGTGTGGGGTATATCAGTGTTACAGTGAGGGGTGTGGGATATATCAGTGTGTTACAGTGAGGGATGTGTGGTATATCAGTGTTACAGTGCGGGATGTGGGGTATATCAGTGTTACAGTGAGGTGTCGGGGTATATCAGTGTTACAGTGAGGTGTCGGGGTATATCAGTGTGACAGTGAGGGGTGCGGGGTATATCAGTGTGTTACAGTGAGGGATGTGGGGTATATCAGAGTTGTTACAGTGAGGGGTGCAGGGTATATCAGTGTTACAGTGAGGGGTGTGCGTTATATCAGTGTGTTATAGTGAGGGGTGTGGGGTATATCAGTGTGTTACAGTGAGGGGTATGGGCATATCAGTGTTACAGTGAGGGGTATGGGGTATATCAGAGCATTACAGTGAGGGGTGTTGGGTATATCAGTGTGTTACAGTGAGGTGTCTGTGGTATATCAGTGTGTTACAGTGAGGGGCGTGAGGTATATCAGTGTTACAGTGAGGGGTGTGGTGTTTATCAGTGCTACAGTGAGGGGTGTGGTGTATATCAGTGTTACAGTGAGGGGTGTGGGGTATATCAGTGTTACAGTGAGGGGTGTGGTTTATATGTGTGACAATAAGGGGTGTGGGGTATATCAGTGTTACAGTGAGGGGTGTGGTGTATATCAGTGTTTTGCAGTGAGGGGTGTGGAGTCTATCAGTGTGTTACAGTGAGGGGTGTGGGGTATATCGGAGTGTTGCAGCGAGGGGTGTGGGGTATATCAGAGTGTTACAGTGAGGGGTGTGGGGTATATCAGTGTGACAGTGAGGTGTCGTCGTATATCAGTGTTACAGTGAGGGGTGTTGGGTATATCAGTGTGTTACAGTGAGGTGTCGGGGTATATCAGTGTTACAGTGAGGTGTCAGGGTTTATCAGTGTTACAGTGAGGGGTGTGGGGTATATCATTGTTACAATGAGTGTGTGGGGTATATCAGAGTGTTACAGTGAAGGGTGTGGGGTATATCACTGTGTTACAGAGAGGCGTGTGTTGTATATCACTGTGTTACAGTGAGGGGTGTGGTGTATATCAGTGTGTTGCAGTGATGGGTGTGGGTTATATCAGTGTGATACATTGAGGGGTGTGTGGTATATCAGTGTTACAGTGAGGGGTGTGGGTTATATCAGTGGGACAATAAGGGGTGTGGGTTATATCAGTGTTACAGTGAGGGGTGCAGGGTATATCAGTGTTACAGTGAGGGGTGTGGGGTATATCAGTGTGTTACAGTGAGGCATGTGGGCTATATCAGAGTGTTACAGTGAGGTGTCTGTGGTATATCAGTGTGTTAAAGTGAGTGGCGTGAGGTATATCAGTGTTACAGTGAGGGGTGTGGTGTATATCAGTGCTACTGTGAGTGGTGTGGGGTATATCAGTGTTTTACAGTGAGGGATGTGGGGTATATCAGAGTGTTACAGTGAGGTGTCTGTGGTATATCAGTGTGTTACAGTGAGGGGTGTGAGGTAT
The DNA here is from genome assembly GCF_044704955.1 of Pristiophorus japonicus. NCBI lineage: Eukaryota > Metazoa > Chordata > Chondrichthyes > Pristiophoridae > Pristiophorus > Pristiophorus japonicus. The sequence continues at coordinate 123,846,024 of NC_091988.1, read as the reverse complement.
ATCAGTGTTACAGTGAGGGGTGTGGTGTATATCAGTGTTACAGTGAGGGGTGTGGGGTATATCAGAGTGTTACATTGAGGAGTGTGTGGTATATCAGTGTTACAGTGAGGGGTGTGGGTTATATCAGTGTAACAATAAGGTGCGTAGGGTATATCAGTGTTACAGTGACGGGTGTGGTATATATCAGTGTTACAGTGAGGGGTGTTGGGTATATCAATGTTACAGTGAGGGGTGTGGGGTATATCAGAGTGTTACAGTGAGGGTTGTGAGGTGTATCACTGTGTTAGTGAGGGATGTGGTGTATATCAGTGTGTTACAGTGAGGGGTGTGGGGTATATCAGTGTTACAGTGAGAGGTGTGGTGTATATCAATGTTACAGTGAAAGGTGTGGTGTATATCTGTGTGTTACAGTGAGGGGTGTGGTGTATATCACTGTGTTACTGTGAGGGGTGGGGGGTATATCAGTGTTACATTGAGAGGTGTGGAGTATATCAGTGTTACAGTGAGGGGTGTGGTGTATATCAGTGTGTTACAGTGAGGGGTGTGGTGGATATCGCTGTGTTACAGTGAGGGGTGTGGTGGATATCAGTGTTACATTGAGAGGTGTGGAGTATATCAGTGTTACAGTGAGGGGTGTGGGGTATATCAGTGTTGCAATGAGTGTGTGGGGTATATCAGTGTTACATTGAGGGGTGTGGGGTATATCAGTGTTACAATGAGTGTGTGGGGTATATCAGAGTGTTACAGTGAGGGGTGTGGGGTATATCACTGTGTTACAGAGGGGTGTGTTGTATATCAGTGTTTTACAGTGAGGGGTGTGGTGTGTATCAGTGTTACAGTGAGGGGTGTGGGGTATATCAGAGTGTTACAGTGAGGGGTGTGAGGTATATCACTGTGTTACAGTGAGGGGTGTGGTGTATATCAGTGTGTTACAGTGAGGGGTGTGGTGTATATCAGTGTGTTGCAGTGAGGAGTGTGTGGTATGTCAGTGTTACAGTGAGGGGTGTGGGGTATATCAGTGTTACAGTGAGGAGTGTGGGGTATATCAGAGTGTTACATTGAGGGGTGTGTAGTATATTAGAGTTACAGTGAGGGGTGTGGGTTATATCAGTGTGACAATAAGGGGTGTGGGGTATATCAGTGTTACAGTGAGGGATGTGGGGTATATCAGTGTTACAGTGAGGGATGTGGGGTATATCAGTGTTACAGTGAGGTGTCGGGGTATATCAGTGTTACAGTGAGGTGTCGGAGTATATCAGTGTGACAGTGAGGGGTGCGGGGTATAACAGTGTTACAGTGAGGGGTGTGGGTATATCAGTGTGTTACAGTGAGGGATGTGGGGTATATCAGTGTGTTACAGTAAGGGGTGTGGGGTATATCAGTGTTACAGTGAGAGCTGTGGTGTATATCAGTGTTACAGTGAGAGGTGTGGTGTGTATCTGTGTGTTACAGTGAGGGGTGTGGTGTATATCACTGTGTCACCGTAAGGGGTGTGGGGTATATCAGTGCTCCAGTGAAGGGTGTTGTATATATCAGTGTGTTACAGTGAGGGGTGTTGGCTCTCTCAGTGTAACAGTGAGGGGTGTGGTGTATTTCAGTGTGTTAGAGTGAGGGGTGTGGGGTATATCAGTGTTGCAGTGAGTGGTGTTGGGTATATCAGAGTGTTACAGTGAGGGGTGTGGTGTATATCAGCGTTACAGTGAGTGGTGCGGGGTATATCAGTGTTACAGTGAGGGTGTGAATTATATCAGTTTGTTACAGTGAGGGATGTGGGGTATATCAGAGTGTTACAGTGAGGGGTGTGTGGTATATCAGTGTTAAAGTGAGGGGTGTGAGTTATATCAGTGTGACAATAAGGGGTGTGGGGTATATCAGTGTTACAGTGACGGGTGTGGGATATATAGAATATTACATGGAGGGGTGTGGGGTATATCAGAGTGTTACAGTGAGGGGTGTTGGGTATATCAGTGTGTTAAAGTGAGGGGTGTGGGGTATATCAGTGTTACAATGAGGGGTGTGGGGTATATCACTGTGTTACTGTGAGGGGTGTGGGGTATATCAGTGTGTTACAGTGAGGGGTGTGGTGGATATCACTGTGTTACAGTGAGGGGTGTGGGGTATATCAGTGTTACATTGAGAGGTGTGGAGTATATCAGTGTTACAGTGAGGGGTGTGGGGTATATCAGTGTTACAATGTGTGTGTGTGGTATATCAGAGTGTTACAGTGAGGGGTGTTCGGTATATCACTGTGTTACAGAGAGGGGTGTGTTGTATATCAGTGTTTTACAGTGAGTCGTGTAGTGTATATCAGTGTTACAGTGAGGGGTGTGGGGTATATCAGAGTGTTACAGTGAGGGGTTTGAGCTATATCACTGTTACAGTGAGGGGTGTGGGTTATATCAGTGTGACAATAAGGGGTGTGGAGTATATCAGTGTTACAGTGAGGGGTGTGGGGTATATCAGTGTTACAGTGAGGGATGTGGGGTATATCAGTGTTACAGTGAGGTGTCGGGGTATATCAGTGTTACAGTCAGGTGTCGCGGTATATCAGTGTGACAGTGAGGGGTGCGGGATATATCAGTGTTACAGTGAGGGGTGTGCGTTATATCAGTGTGTTACAGTGAGGGGTGTGGGGTTTATCAGTGTGTTACAGTGAGGGGCGTGAGGTATATCAGTGTTACAGTGAGGGGTGTGGTGTATATCAGTCTTACAGTGAGGGGTGTGGGGTATATCAGAGTGTTACATTGAGGGGTGTGTGGTATATCAGTGTTATAGTGAGAGCTGTGCTGTATATCAGTGTTACAGTGAGAGGTGTGGTGTATATCAGTGTTACAGTGAGGTGTGTGGGTTATATCAGTGTGTTACAGTGAGGGGTGTGGGGTATATCTGAGTGTAACATTGAGGGGTGTGTGGTATATCAGTGTTACAGTGAGGGGTGTGGGTTATATCAGTGTGACAATAACGGGTGTGTGGTATATCAGTGTTACAGTGACGGGTGTTGAGTATATCAGTGTAACAATGAGGGTTGTGGGGTGTATCAGTGTTGCAGTGAGTGGTGTCGGGTATATCAGAGTGTTACAGTGAGGGGTGTGGGGTATATCAGTGTTACAGTGAGGGGTGTGGTTTATATGTGTGACAATAAGGGGTGTGGGGTATATCAGTGTTACAGTGACGGGTGTGGTATATATCAATGTTACAGTGAGGGGTGTGGTGTATATCAGTGTTTTGCAGTGAGGGGTGTGGGGTCTATCAGTGTGTTACAGTGAGGGGTGTGGGGTATATCGGAGTGTTATAGCGAGGGGTGTGGGGTATATCAGAGTGTTACAGTGAGGGGTGTAGGGTATATCAGAGTGTTACAGTGAGGGGTGTGGGGTATATCAGTGTGACAGTGAGGTGTCGTCGTATATCAGTGTTACAGTGAGGGGTGTTGGGTATATCAGTGTGTTACAGTGAGGGGTGTGGGGTATATCAGTGTTACAGTGAGGTGTCGGGGTATATCAGTGTTACAGTGAGGTGTCAGGGTTTATCAGTGTTACAGTGAGGGGTGCGGGGTATATCAGAGTGTTACAGTGAGGGGTGTGGGATATATCAGTGTGTTACAGTGAGGGGTGTGGGGTATATCAGCGTTACAGTGAGGTGTCGGGGTATAAATGTGTTACAGTGAGGTGTCAGGGTTTATCAGTGTTACAGTGAGGGGTGTGGGGTATATCATTGTTACAATGAGTGTGTGGGGTATATCAGAGTGTTACAGTGAGGGGTGTGGGGTATATCACTGTGTTACAGAGAGGGGTGTGTTGTATATCACTGTGTTACAGTGAGGGGTGTGGTGTATATCAGTGTGTTGCAGTGAGGGGTGTGGGTTATATCAGTGTGATACATTGAGGGGTATGTGGTATATCAGTGTTACAGTGAGGGGTGTGGGTTATATCAGTGGGACAATAAGGGGTGTGGGTTATATCAGTGTTACAGTGAGGGGTGCAGGGTATATCAGTGTTACAGTGAGGGGTGTGGGGTATATCAGTGTGTTACAGTGAGGCATGTGGGCTATATCAGAGTGTTACAGTGAGGTGTCTGTGGTATATCAGTGTGTTAAAGTGAGTGGCGTGAGGTATATCAGTGTTACAGTGAGGGGTGTGGTGTATATCAGTGCTACAGTGAGTGGTGTGGGGTATATCAGTGTTTTACAGTGAGGGATGTGGGGTATATCAGAGTGTTACAGTGAGGTGTCTGTGGTATATCAGTGTGTTACAGTGAGGGGTGTGAGGTATATCAGTGTTACAGTGAGGGGTGTGTGGTATATCAGTGTTACAGTGAGGGGTGTGGGTTATATCAGTGTGACAATAAGGGGTGTGGGTTATATCAGTGTTACAGTGAGGGGTGCAGGGTATATCAGTGTTACAGTGAGGGGTGTGGGGTATATCAGTGTGTTACAGTGAGGCATGTGGGCTATATCAGAGTGTTACAGTGAGGTGTCTGTGGTATATCAGTGTGTTAAAGTGAGTGGCGTGAGGTATATCAGTGTTACAGTGAGGGGTGTGGTGTATATCAGTGCTACAGTGAGTGGTGTGGGGTATATCAGTGTTTTACAGTGAGGGATGTGGGGTATATCAGAGTGTTACAGTGAGGTGTCTGTGGTATATCAGTGTGTTACAGTGAGGGGTGTGAGGTATATCAGTGTTACAGTGAGGGGTGTGGTGTATATCAGTGTTACAGTGAGGGGTGTGGGGTATATCAGAGTGTTACATTGAGGAGTGTGTGGTATATCAGTGTTACAGTGAGGGGTGTGGGTTATATCAATGTAACAATAAGGTGCGTAGGGTATATCAGTGTTACAGTGACGGGTGTGGTATATATCAGTGTTACAGTGAGGGGTGTTGGGTATATCAATGTTACAGTGAGGGGTGTGGGGTATATCAGAGTGTTACAGTGAGGGTTGTGAGGTGTATCACTGTGTTAGTGAGGGATGTGGTGTATATCAGTGTGTTACAGTGAGGGGTGTGGGGTATATCAGTGTTACAGTGAGAGGTGTGGTGTATATCAATGTTACAGTGAAAGGTGTGGTGTATATCTGTGTGTTACAGTGAGGGGTGTGGTGTATATCACTGTGTTACTGTGAGGGATGGGGGGTATATCAGTGTTACATTGAGAGGTGTGGAGTATATCAGTGTTACAGTGAGGGGTGTGGTGTATATCAGTGTGTTACAGTGAGGGGTGTGGTGGATATCACTGTGTTACAGTGAGGGGTGTGGTGGATATCAGTGTTACATTGAGAGGTGTGGAGTATATCAGTGTTACAGTGAGGGGTGTGGGGTATATCAGTGTTGCAATGAGTGTGTGGGGTATATCAGTGTTACATTGAGGGGTGTGGGGTATATCAGTGTTACAATGAGTGTGTGGGGTATATCAGAGTGTTACAGTGAGGGGTGTGGGGTATATCACTGTGTTACAGAGGGGTGTGTTGTATATCAGTGTTTTACAGTGAGGGGTGTGGTGTGTATCAGTGTTACAGTGAGGGGTGTGGGGTATATCAGAGTGTTACAGTGAGGGGTGTGAGGTATATCACTGTGTTACAGTGAGGGGTGTGGTGTATATCAGTGTGTTGCAGTGAGGGGTGTGTGGTATGTCAGTTTTACAGTGAGGGGTGTGGGGTATATCAGTGTTACAGTGAGGAGTGTGGGGTATATCAGAGTGTTACATTGAGGGGTGTGTGGTATATTAGAGTTACAGTGAGGGGTGTGGGTTATATCAGTGTGACAATAAGGGGTGTGGGGTATATCAGTGTTACAGTGAGGGATGTGGGGTATATCAGTGTTACAGTGAGGGATGTGGGGTATATCAGTGTTACAGTGAGGTGTCGGGGTATATCAGTGTTACAGTGAGGTGTCGGAGTATATCAGTGTGACAGTGAGGGGTGCGGGGTATATCAGTGTTACAGTGAGGGGTGTGGGTATATCAGTGTGTTACAGTGAGAGGTGTGGTGTGTATCTGTGTGTTACAGTGAGGGGTGTGGTGTATATCACTGTGTCACCGTAAGGGGTGTGGGGTATATCAGTGCTCCAGTGAAGGGTGTTGTATATATCAGTGTGTTACAGTGAGGGGTGTTGGCTCTCTCAGTGTAACAGTGAGCGGTGTGGTGTATTTCAGTGTGTTAGAGTGAGGGGTGTGGGGTATATCAGTGTTGCAGTGAGTGGTGTTGGGTATATCAGAGTGTTACAGTGAGGGGTGTGGTGTATATCAGCGTTACAGTGAGTGGTGCGGGGTATATCAGTGTTACAGTGAGGGTGTGAATTATATCAGTTTGTTACAGTGAGGGATGTGGGGTATATCAGAGTGTTACAGTGAGGGGTGTGTGGTATATCAGTGTTAAAGTGAGGGGTGTGAGTTATATCAGTGTGACAATAAGGGGTGTGGGGTATATCAGTGTTACAGTGACGGGTGTGGTATATATCAGTGTTACAGTGAGGGGTGTGGGATATATAGAATATTACATGGAGGGGTGTGGGGTATATCAGAGTGTTACAGTGAGGGGTGTTGGGTATATCAGTGTGTTAAAGTGAGGGGTGTGGGGTATATCAGTGTTACAATGAGGGGTGTGGGGTATATCACTGTGTTACTGTGAGGGGTGTGGGGTATATCAGTGTGTTACAGTGAGGGGTGTGGTGGATATCACTGTGTTACAGTGAGGGGTGTGGGGTATATCAGTGTTACATTGAGAGGTGTGGAGTATATCAGTGTTACAGTGAGGGGTGTGGGGTATATCAGTGTTACAATGTGTGTGTGTGGTATATCAGAGTGTTACAGTGAGGGGTGTGGGGTATATCACTGTGTTACAGAGAGGGGTGTGTTGTATATCAGTGTTTTACAGTGAGTCGTGTAGTGTATATCAGTGTTACAGTGAGGGGTGTGGGGTATATCAGAGTGTTACAGTGAGGGGTTTGAGATATATCACTGTTACAGTGAGGGGTGTGGGTTATATCAGTGTGACAATAAGGGGTGTGGAGTATATCAGTGTTACAGTGAGGGGTGTGGGGTATATCAGTGTTACAGTGAGGGATGTGGGGTATATCAGTGTGACAGTGAGGGGTGCGGGATATATCAGTGTTACAGTGAGGGGTGTGCGTTATATCAGTGTGTTACAGTGAGGGGTGTGGGCTTTATCAGTGTGTTACAGTGAGGGGCGTGAGGTATATCAGTGTTACAGTGAGGGGTGTGGTGTATATTAGTCTTACAGTGAGGGGTGTGGGGTATATCAGAGTGTTACATTGAGGGGTGTGTGGTATATCAGTGTTATAGTGAGAGCTGTGCTGTATATCAGTGTTACAGTGAGAGGTGTGGTGTATATCAGTGTTACAGTGAGGGGTGTGGGTTATATCAGTGTGACAATAACGGGTGTGTGGTATATCAGTGTTACAGTGACGGGTGTTGAGTATATCAGTGTAACAATGAGGGTTGTGGGGTGTATCAGTGTTACAGTGAGGAGTGTGGGATATATCAGTGTGTTACAGTGAGGGATGTGGGGTATATCAGTGTTACAGTGAGGGATGTGGGGTATATCAGTGTGACAATAAGGGGTGTGGGGTATATCTGTGTTACAGTGAGTGGTGTGGGGTATATCAGAGTGTTACAGTGAGGGGTGTGGGATATATCAGTGTGTTACAGTGAGGGATGTGGGGTATATCAGTGTTACAGTGAGGGATGTGGGATATATCAGTGTGTTACAGTGAGGGATGTGGGGTATATCAGTGTTGCAGTGAGGGATGTGGGGTATATCAGTGTTACAGTGAGGTGTTGGGGTATATCAGTGTTACAGTCAGGTGTCGGGGTATATCAGTGTGACAGTGAGGGGTGCTGGGTATATGTTACAGTGAGGGGTGTGCGTTATATCAGTGTGTTACAGTGAGCGGTGTGGGGTTTATCAGTGTGTTACAGTGAGCGGCGTGAGGTATATCAGTGTTACAGTGAGGGGTGTGGTGTATATCAGTGTTACATTGAGGGGTGTGTGGTATATCAGTGTTACAGTGAGGGGTGTGGGTTATATCAGTGTGACAATAAGGGGTGTAGGTATATCAGTGTTACAGTGACGTGTGTACTATATATCAATGTTACAGTGAGGGGTGTGGGGTATATCAGAGTGTTACTGTGAGGGTTGTGAGGTATATCACTGTGTTACAGTGAGGGATGTGGTGAATATCAGTGTGTTACAGTGAGGGGTGTGGGGTATATCAGTGTTACAGTGAGAGCTGTGGTGTATATCAGTGTTACAGAGAGGGGTGTGGTGTATATCAGTGTGTTACAGTGAGGGGTATGGTGGATATCACTGTGTTACAGTGAGGGGTGTGGAGGATATCATTGTTACATTGAGAGGTGTGGAGTATATCAGAGTGTTACAGTGAGGGGTGTGGGGTATATCAGTGTTACAATGAGTGTGTGGGGTCTATCAGAGTGTAACATTGAGGGGTGTGTGGTATATCATTGTTACAGTGAGGGGTGTGGGTTATATCAGTGTGACAATAAGGGGTGTGGGGCATATCAGTGTTACAGTGAGTGGAGTGGGGTATATCAGAGTGTTACAGTGAGGGGTGTGGGATATATCAGTGTGTTACAGTGAGTGATGTGGTGCATATCAGAGTGTTACAGAGAGGGGTGCAGGGTATATCAGTGTGACAATAAAGGGTGTGTGGTATATCAGTGTTACAGTGACGGGTGTGGTATATATCAGTGTTACATTGAGGGGTGTGGGGTATATCAGAATGTTACATTGAGGGGTGTGTGGTATATCAGTTTTACAGTGATGGGTGTGGGTTATATCAGTGTGACAATAAGGGTTGTGGGGTATATCAGTGTTACAGTGACGGGTGTGGTATATATCAGTGTTACAGTGAGGGGTGTGGGGTATATCAGTGTTAAAGTGAGGGGTGTGGAGTATATCAGTGTTACAGTGAGGGGTGTGGGTTATATCAGTGTGTTACAGTGAGGGGTGTGGGGTATATCAGAGTGTTACATTGAGAGGTGTGTGGTATATTAGTGTTACAGTGAGGGGTGTGGGTTTTCTCAGTGTGACAATAAGTGGTGTGGGGCATATCAGTGTTAAAGTGAGTGGTGTGGGGTATATCAGAGTGTTACAGTGAGGAGTGCAGGGTATATCAGTGTTACAGTGAGTGGAGTGGGGTATATCAGAGTGTTACAGTGAGGGGTGTGGAATATATCATTGTGTTACAGTGAGGGATGTGGGGTATATCAGTGTTACACTGAGGGGTGTGGGATATATCAGTGTGTTACAGTGAGGGATGTGGGGTATATCAGTGTTACAGTGAGGGATGTGGGGTATATCAGTGTTACAGTGAGGTGTCGGGGTATATCAGTGTGACAGTGAGGGGTGCGGGGTATATCAGTGTTACAGTGAGGGGTGTGGGTATATCAGTGTGTTACAGTGAGGGATGTGGGGCATATCAGAGCGTTACAGTGAGGGGTGTTGGGTATATCAGTGTGTTACAGTGAGGTGTCTGTGGTATATCAGTGTGTTACAGTGAGGGATGTGGTGTATATCAGTGTGACAGTGAGGGGCGTGAGGTATATCAGTGTTACAGTGAGGGGTGTGGTGTATATCAGTGTTACAGTGAGGGGTGTGGGGTATATCAGAGTGTTACATTGAGGGGTGTGTGGTATATCAGTTTTACAGTGAGGGTTGTGGGTTATATCAGTGTGACAATAAGGGTTGTGGGGTATATCAGTGTTACAGTGACGGGTGTGGTATATATCAGTGTTACAGTGAAGGGTGTTGGGTATATCAGTGTGTTAAAGTGAGGGGTGTGGGTTATATCAATGTTACAGTGAGGGGTGTGGGATATATCAATGTTACAGTGAGAGGTGTGGGGTATACCAGAGTGTTACAGTGAGGGGTGTGAGGTATATCACTGTGTTACAGTGAGGAGTGTGGGGTATATCAGTGTGTTACAGTGACGGGTGTGGTATATATCAGTGTTACAGTGAGGGGTGTGGGGTATATCAGTGTTACAGTGAGGGGTGTGGGGTATATCAGAGTGTTATATTGAGGGGTGTGTGGTATATCAGTGTTACAGTGAGGGGTGTGTGTTATATCAGTGTGACAATAAGGGGTGTGGGGTATATCAGTGTTACAGTGAGAGCTGTGCTGTATATCAGTGTTACAGTGAGGGGTGTGGTGTATATCTGTGTGTTACAGTGAGGGGTGTGGTGTATATCAGTGTGTTACAGTGAGTGGTGTGGTGTATATCAGTGTGTTGCACTGAGGGGTGTGGTGTATATCAGTGTTAAAGTGAGGGATGTGGTGTATATCAGTGTAACATTGAGGGGTGTGTGGTATATCAGTGTTACAGTGAGGTGTGTGGGTTATATCAGTGTGACAATAAGGGGTGTGTGGTATATCAGTGTTACAGTGACGGGTGTGGTATATATCAGTGTTACATTGAGGGGTGTGGGGTATATCAGTATTACAGTGAGGGGTGTGGAGTATATCAGTGTAACAATGAGGGTTGTGGGGTATTTCAGTGTTACAGTGAGGGGTGTGGTGTATATCAGTGTTTTACAGTGAGGTGTGTTGGGTATATCAGTGTTACAGTGAGGGGTGTTGGCTATATCACTGTGTTACAGTGAAGGGTGTTGTATATATCAGTGTGTTACAGTGAGGGGTGTTGGCTATATCAGAGTGTTACAGTGAGGGGTGTTGGCAATATCAGTGTTACAGTGAGGGGTGTGGTGTATTTCAGTGTGTTACAGTGAGGGGTGTGGGGTATATCAGTGTTACAGTGAGGGGTGTGCAGTTATCAGAGTGTTATAGTGACGGGTGTGGAGTATATCAGTGTTACAATGAGGGTGTGGGGTATATCAGAGTGTTGCAGTGAGTGATGTGGGGTATATCAGAGTGTTACAGTGAGGGGTGTGGTGTATATCAGTGTTACAGTGAGGGGTGCGGGGTATATCAGTGTTACAGTGAGGGTGTGGGTTATATCAGTCTGTTACAGTGAGGGATGTGGAGTATATCAGAGTGTTACAGTGAGGGGTGTTGGGTATATCAGTGTGTTAAAGTGAGGGGTGTGGGTTATATCAATGTTACAGTGAGTGGTGTGGGATATATCAATGTTACAGTGAGGGGTGTGTGGTATATCAGAGTGTTACAGTGAGAGCTGTGCTGTATATCAGTGTTACAGTGAGAGGTGTGGTGTATATCTGTGTGTTACAGTGAGGGGTGTGGTGTATATCACTGTGTTACCGTGAGGGGTGTGGGGTATATCAGTGTTACAGTGAGGGGTGTGGTGTATATCAGTGTTAAAGTGAGGGATGTGGTGTATATCAGTGTTACAGTGAGGGGTGTGGGTTATATCAGTGTGTTACAGTGAGGGGTGTGGGTTATATCAGTGTGACAATAAGGGGTGTGTGGTATATCAGTGTTACAGTGACGGTGTGGTATATATCAGTGTTACATTGAGGGGTGTGGGGTATATCAGTATTACAGTGAGGGGTGTGAAGTATATCAGTGTAACAATGAGGGGTGTGGGGTATATCAGTATTACAGTGAGGGGTGTGGTGTATATCCGTGTTTTACAGTGAGGTGTGTTGGGTATATCAGTGTTACAGTGAGGGGTATTGGCTATATCACTGTGTTACAGTGAAGGGTGTTGTATATATCAGTGTGCTACAGTGAGGGGTGTTGGCTATATCAGAGTGTTACAGTGAGGGGTGTTGGCAATATCAGTGTTACAGTGAGGGGTGTGGTGTATTTCAGTGTGTTACAGTGAGGGGTGTGGGGTATATCAGTGTTACAGTGAGGGGTGTGCAGTATATCAGAGTGTTATAGTGACGGGTGTGGAGTATATCAGTGTTACAGTGAGGTGTGTGGTGTATATCAGTGTTACAGTGAGGGGTGCGGGGTATATCAGTGTTACAGTGAGGGGAGTGAGTTATATCAGTGTGACAATAAGGGGTGTGGGGTATATCAGTGTTACAGTGACGGGTGTGGTATATATCAGTGTTACAGTGAGGGGTGTGGGATATATAGAATATTACAGTGAGGGGTGTTGGGTATATCAGTGTGTTAAAGTGAGGGGTGTGGGGTATATCAGAGTGTTACAATGAGGGGTGTGGGGTATATCACTGTGTTACCGTGAGGGGTGTGGGGTATGTCAGTGTTACAGTGAGGGGTGGGGTGTATATCAGTGTGTTACAGTGAGGGGTGTGGTGGATATTACTGTGTTACAGTGAGGGGTGTGGGGTATATCAGTGTTACATTGAGAGGTGTGGAGTATATCAGTGTTACAGTGAGGGGTTTGAGCTATATCACTGTTACAGTGAGGGGTGTGGGTTATATCAGCGTGACAATAAGGGGTGTGGGGTATATCAGTGTTACAGTGAGTGGTGTGGGGTATATCAGTGTGTTACAGTGAGGGATGTGGGGTATATCAGTGTTACAGTGAGAGGTGTGGGATATATCGGTGTGTTACAGTGAGGGGTGTGGGGTATATCACTGTGTTACAGTGAGGGGAGTGGTGGATATCACTGTGTTGCAGTGAGGGGTGTGTGGTATATCAGTATTAAATTGAGAGGTGTGGAGTACATCAGTGTTACAGTGAGGGGTGGGGTGTATATCAGTGTGTTACAGTGAGGGGTGTGGTGGATATTACTGTGTTACAGTGAGGGGTGTGGGGTATATCAGTGTTACATTGAGAGGTGTGGAGTATATCAGTGTTACAGTGAGGGGTGTGGGATATATCAGTGTGTTACAGTGAGGGATGTGGGGTATATCAGAGTGTTGCAGTGAGTGGTGTGGGGTATATCAGAGTGTTACAGTGAGGGGTGCGGGGTATATCAGTGTTACAGTGAGGGTGTGGGTTATATCAGTCTGTTACAGTGAGGGATTTGGTGTATATCAGTGTTACAGTGAGGGGTGTGGGGTATATCAGCGTTACAATGAGTGTGTGGGGTATATCAGAGTGTTACAGTGAGGGGTGTGAGGTATATCACTGTGTTACAGAGAGGGGTGTGTTGTATATCAGTGTTTTACAGTGAGGGGTGTGGTGCATATCAGTGTTACAGTGAGGGGTGTGGGGTATATCAGAGTGTTACAGTGAGGGATTTGAGCTATATCACTGTTACAGTGAGGGGTGTGGGTTATATCAGTGTGACAATAAGGGGTGTGGGGTATATCAGTGTTACAGTGAGGGGTGTGGGATATATCAATATTACATGGAGGGGTGTGGGGTATATCTGTGTGTTACAGTGAGTGGTGTTGTCTGTATCACTGTGTTACCGTGAGGGGTGTGGGGTATATCACTCTGATACAGTGAGGGGTGTGGTGTATATCAGTGTGTTACAGTGAGGGGTGTGGTGGATATCACTGTGTTACAGTGAGCGGTGTGGGGTATATCAGTGTTACAATGAGTGTGTGGGGTATATCAGAGTGTTACAGTGAGGGGTGTGGGGTATATCACTGTGTTACAGAGAGGGGTGTGTTGTATATCAGTATTTTACAGTGAGGGGTGTGGTGTATATCAGTATTTTACAGTGAGGGGTGTGGTGTATATCTGTGTTACAGTGAGGGGTGTGGGGTATATCAGAGTGTTACAGTGAGGGGTGTGTTGTATATCAGTATTTTACAGTGAGGGGTGTGGTGTATATCTGTGTTACAGTGAGGGGTGTGGGGTATATCAGAGTGTTACAGTGAGGGGTGTGAGGCATATCACTGTGTTACAGTGAGAGGTGTGGTGTATATCAGTTTGTTGCAGTGAGAGGTGTGTGGTATGTCAGTGTTACAGTGAGGGGTGTGGTGTATATCAATGTTACAGTGAGGGGTGTGGTGTATATCAGTGTTACAGTGAGGGGTGTGGGTTATATCAGTGTGTTACAGTGAGGGGTGTGGGGTATATCAGAGTGTTACATTGAGGGGTGTGTGGTATATCAGTGTTACAGTGAGGGGTGTGGGTTATATCAGTGTGACAATAAGGGGTTTGGGGTATATCAGAGTGTTACAGTGAGGGGTGTGGGATATATCAGTGTGTTACAGTGAGGGATGTGGGGTATATTAGTGTTACAGTGACGGTTGTGGTATATATCAGTGTTACAGTGAGGGGTGTTGGGTATATCAGTGTGTTAAAGTGAGGGGTGTGGGTTATATCAATGTTACAGTGAGTGGTGTGGGATATATCAATGTTACAGTGAGGGGTGTGTGGTATATCAGAGTGTTACAGTGAGGGTTGTGAGGTATATCACAGTGTTACAGTGAGGGATGTGGTGTATATCAGTGTGTTACAGTGAGGGGTGTGGGGTATATCAGTGTTACAGTGAGAGCTGTGCTGTATATCAGTGTTACAGTGAGAGGTGTGGTGTATATCTGTGTGTTACAGTGAGGGGTGTGGTGTATATCACTGTGTTACCGTGAGGGGTGTGGGGTATATCAGTGTTACAGTGAGGGGTGTGGTGTATATCAGTGTTAAAGTGAGGGATGTGGTGTATATCAGTGTTACAGTGAGGGGTGTGGGTTATATCAGTGTGTTACAGTGAGGGGTGTGGGGTATATCAGAGTGTAACATTGAGGGGTGTGTGGTATATCAGTGTTACAGTGAGGGGTGTGGGTTATATCAGTGTGACAATAAGGGGTGTGTGGTATATCAGTGTTACAGTGACGGGTGTGGTATATATCAGTGTTACATTGAGGGGTGTGGGGTATATCAGTATTACAGTGAGGGGTGTGGTGTATATCAGTGTTTTACAGTGAGGTGTGTTGCGTATATCAGTGTTACAGTGAGGGGTGTTGGCTATATCACTGTGTTACAGTGAAGGGTGTTGTATATATCAGTGTGTTACAGTGAGGGGTATTGGCTATATCAGAGTGTTACAGTGAGGGGTGTTGGCAATATCAGTGTTACAGTGAGGGGTGTGGTGTATTTCAGTGTGTTACAGTGAGGGGTGTGGGGTATATCAGTGTTACAGTGAGGGGTGTGCAGTATATCAGAGTGTTATAGTGACGGGTGTGGAGTATATCAGTGTTACAATGAGGGTGTGGGGTATATCAGAGTGTTGCAGTGAGTGATGTGGGGTATATCAGAGTGTTACAGTGAGGGGTGTGGTGTATATCAGTGTTACAGTGAGGGGTGCGGGGTATATCAGTGTTACAGTGAGGGTGTGGGTTATATCAGTCTGTTACAGTGAGGGATGTGGAGTATATCAGAGTGTTACATTGAGGGGTGTGTGGTATATCAGTGTTACAGTGAGGGGTGCGGGTTATATCAGTGTGACAATAATGGGTGTGGGGTATATCAGTGTTACAGTGACGGCTGTGGTATATATCAGTGTTACAGTGAGGGGTGTTGGGTATATCAGTGTGTTAAAGTGAGGGGTGTGGGTTATATCAATGTTACAGTGAGTGGTGTGGGATATATCAATGTTACAGTGAGGGGTGTGTGGTATATCAGAGTGTTACAGTGAGGGTTGTGAGGTATATCACAGTGTTACAGTGAGAGCTGTGCTGTATATCAGTGTTACAGTGAGAGGTGTGGTGTATATCTGTGTGTTACAGTGAGGGGTGTGGTGTATATCACTGTGTTACCGTGAGGGGTGTGGGGTATATCAGTGTTACAGTGAGGGGTGTGGTGTATATCAGTGTGTTGCAGTGAGTGGTGTGGTGTATATCAGTGTGTTGCACTGAGGGGTGTGGTGTATATCAGTGTTAAAGTGAGGGATGTGGTGTATATCAGTGTTACAGTGAGGGGTGTGGGTTATATCAGTGTGTTACAGTGAGGGGTGTGGGGTATATCAGAGAGTAACATTGAGGGGTGTGTGGTATATCAGTGTTACAGTGAGGGGTGTGGGTTATATCAGTGTGACAATAAGGGGTGTGTGGTCTATCAGTGTTACAGTGACGGGTGTGGTATATATCAGTGTTACATTGAGGGGTGTGGGGTATATCAGTATTACAGTGAGGGGTTTGGAGTATATCAGTGTAACAATGAGGGTTGTGGGGTATTTCAGTGTTACAGTGAGGGGTGTGGTGTATATCAGTGTTTTACAGTGAGGTGTGTTGGGTATATCAGTGTTACAGTGAGGGGTGTTGGCTATATCACTGTGTTACAGTGAAGGGTGTTGTATATATCAGTGTGTTATAGTGAGGGGTGTGGGGTATATCAGTGTTACAGTGAGGGGTGTGCAGTATATCAGAGTGTTATAGTGACGGGTGTGGAGTATATCAGTGTTACAATGAGGGTGTGGAGTATATCAGTGTAACAATGAGGGGTGTGGGGTATATCAGTATTACAGTGAGGGGTGTGGTGTATATCAGTGTTTTACAGTGAGGTGTGTTGGGTATATCAGTGTTACAGTGAGGGGTGTTGGCTATATCACTGTGTTACAGTGAAGGGTGTTGTATATATCAGTGTGTTACAGTGAGGGGTGTTGGCTATATCAGTGTTACAGTGAGGGGTGTGGTGTATTTCAGTGTGTTACAGTGAGGGGTGTGGGGTATATCAGTGTTACAGTGAGGGGTGTGCAGTATATCAGAGTGTTATAGTGACGGGTGTGGAGTATATCAGTGTTACAGTGAGGTGTGTGGTGTATATCAGTGTTACAGTGAGGGGTGCGGGGTATATCAGTGTTACAGTGAGGGGAGTGAGTTATATCAGTGTGACAATAAGGGGTGTGTGGTATATCAGTGTTGCAGTGACGGGTGTGGTATATATCAGTGTTACAGTGAGGGGTGTTGGGTATATCAGTGTGTTAAAGTGAGGGGTGTGGGGTATATCAGAGTGTTACAATGAGGGGTGTGGCGTATATCACTGTGTTACCGTGAGGGGTGTGGGGTATGTCAGTGTTACAGTGAGGGGTGGGGTGTATATCAGTGTGTTACAGTGAGGGGTGTGGTGGATATTACTGTGTTACAGTGAGGGGTGTGGTGTATATCAGTGTTACAATGAGTGTGTGGGGTATATCAGAGTGTTACATTGAGGGGTATGGGGTATATCACTGTGTTACAGAGAGGGGTGTGTTGTAGATCAGTGTTTTACAGTGAGGGGTGTGGTGTATATCAGTGTTACAGTGAGGGGTGTGGGGTATATCAGAGTGTTACAGTGAGGGGTTTGAGCTCTATCACTGTTACAGTGAGGGGTGTGGGTTATATCAGCGTGACAATAAGGGGTGTGGGGTATATCAGTGTTACAGTGAGTGGTGTGGGGTATATCAGTGTGTTACAGTGAGGGATGTGGGGTATATCAGTGTTACAGTGAGAGGTGTGGGATATATCGGTGTGTTACAGTGAGGGGTGTGGGGTATATCACTGTGTTACAGTGAGGGGAGTGGTGGATATCACTGTGTTGCAGTTAGGGGTGTGGGGTATATCAGTATTAAATTGAGAGGTGTGGAGTACATCAGTGTTACAGTGAGGGGTGGGGTGTATATCAGTGTGTTACAGTGAGGGGTGTGGTGGATATTACTGTGTTACAGTGAGGGGTGTGGGGTATATCAGTGTTACATTGAGAGGTGTGGAGTATATCAGTGTTACAGTGAGGGGTGTGGGGTATATCAGTGTTACAATGAGTGTGTGGGGTATATCAGAGTGTTACAGTGAGTGGTGTGGGGTATATCACTGTGTTACAGAGAGGGGTGTGTTGTATATCAGTGTTTTACAGTGAGGGGTGTGGTGTATATCAGTGTTAAAGTGAGGGGTGTGGGGTATATCAGTGTTACAGTGAGTGGTGTGGGGTATATCAGTGTTACAGTGAGGGGTGTGGGATATATCAGTGTGTTACAGTGAGGGATGTGGGGTATATCAGAGTGTTGCAGTGAGTGGTGTGGGGTATATCAGAGTGTTACAGTGAGGGGTGTGTGGTATATCAGTGTTAAAGTGAGGGGAGTGAGTTATATCAGTGTGACAATAAGGGGTGTGTGGTATATCAGTGTTACAGTGACGGGTGTGGTATATATCAGTGTTACAGTGAGGGGTGTGGGATATATAGAATATTACATGGACGGGTGTGGGGTATATCAGAGTGTTACAGTGAGGGGTGTGGGGTATATCACTGTGTTACCGTGAGGGGTGTGGGGTACATCAGTGTTACAGTGAGGGGTGGGGTGTATATCAGTGTGTTACAGTGAGGGGTGTGGTGGATATCACTGTGTTACAGTGAGGGGTGTGGGGTATATCAGTTTTACATTGAGAGGTGTGGGGTATATCAGTGTTACAGTGAGGGGTGTGGGGTATATCAGCGTTACAATGAGTGTGTGGGGTATATCAGAGTGTTACAGTGAGGGGTGTGAGGTATATCACTGTGTTACAGAGAGGGGTGTGTTGTATATCAGTGTTTTACAGTGAGGGGTGTGGTGCATATCAGTGTTACAGTGAGGGGTGTGGGGTATATCAGAGTGTTACAGTGAGGGGTTTGAGCTATATCACTGTTACAGTGAGGGGTGTGGGTTATATCAGTGTGACAATAAGGGGTGTGGGGTATATCAGTGTTACAGTGAGGGGTGTGGGATATATCAATATTACATGGAGGGGTGTGGGGTATATCTGTGTGTTACAGTGAGTTGTGTTGTCTGTATCACTGTGTTACCGTGAGGAGTGTGGGGTATATCACTCTGATACAGTGAGGGGTGTGGTGTATATCAGTGTGTTACAGTGAGGGGTGTGGTGGATATCACTGTGTTACAGTGAGGGCTGTGGGGTATATCAGTGTTACATTGAGAGGTGTGGAGTATATCAGTGTTACAGTGAGGGGTGTGGGGTATATCAGTGTTACAATGAGTGTGTGGGGTATATCAGAGTGTTACAGTGAGGGGTGTGGGGTATATCACTGTGTTACAGAGAGGGGTGTGTTGTATATCAGTATTTTACAGTGAGGGGTGTGGTGTATATCAGTATTTTACAGTGAGGGGTGTGGTGTATATCTGTGTTACAGTGAGGGGTGTGGGGTATATCAGAGTGTTACAGTGAGTGGTGTGTTGTATATCAGTATTTTACAGTGAGGGGTGTGGGGCATATCAGTGTTACATTGAGGGGTGTGTGGTATATCAGTGTTACAGTGAGGGGTGTGGGTTATATCAGTGTGACAATAAGGGGTTTGGGGTATATCAGAGTGTTACAGTGAGGGGTGTGGGATATATCAGTGTGTTACAGTGAGGGATGTGGGGTATATCAGTGTTACAGTGACGGTTGTGGTATATATCAGTGTTACAGTGAGGGGTGTTGGGTATATCAGTGTGTTAAAGTGAGGGGTGTGGGTTATATCAATGTTACAGTGAGTGGTGTGGGATATATCAATGTTACAGTGAGGGGTGTGTGGTATATCAGAGTGTTACAGTGAGGGTTGTGAGGTATATCACAGTGTTACAGTGAGGGATGTGGTGTATATCAGTGTGTTACAGTGAGGGGTGTGGGGTATATCAGTGTTACAGTGAGAGCTGTGCTGTATATCAGTGTTACAGTGAGAGGTGTGGTGTATATCTGTGTGTTACAGTGAGGGGTGTGGTGTATATCACTGTGTTACCGTGAGGGGTGTGGGGTATATCAGTGTTACAGTGAGGGGTGTGGTGTATATCAGTGTTAAAGTGAGGGATGTGGTGTATATCAGTGTTACAGTGAGGGGTTTGGGTTATATCAGTGTGTTACAGTGAGGGGTGTGGGGTATATCAGAGTGTAACATTGAGGGGTGTGTGGTATATCAGTGTTACAGTGAGGGGTGTGGGTTATATCAGTGTGACAATAAGGGGTGTGTGGTCTATCAGTGTTACAGTGACGGGTGTGGTATATATCAGTGTTACATTGAGGCGTGTGGGGTATATCAGTAATACAGTGAGGGGTGTGGTGTATATCAGTGTTTTACAGTGAGGTGTGTTGGGTATATCAGTGTTACAGTGAGGGGTGTTGGCTGTATCACTGTGTTACAGTGAAGGGTGTTGTATATATCAGTGTGTTACAGTGAGGGGTGTTGGCTATATCAGAGTGTTACAGTGAGGGGTGTTGGCAATATCAGTGTTATAGTGACGGGTGTGGAGTATATCAGTGTTACAATGAGGGTGTGGGGTATATCAGAGTGTTGCAGTGAGTGATGTGGGGTATATCAGAGTGTTACAGTGAGGGGTGTGTGGTATATCAGTGTTACAGTGAGGGGTGCGGGTTATATCAGTGTGACAATAATGGGTGTGGGGTATATCAGTGTTACAGTGACGGCTGTGGTATATATCAGTGTTACAGTGAGGGGTGTTGGGTATATCAGTGTGTTAAAGTGAGGGGTGTGGGTTATATCAATGTTACAGTGAGTGGTGTGGGATATATCAATGTTACAGTGAGGGGTGTGTGGTATATCAGAGTGTTACAGTGAGGGTTGTGAGGTATATCACAGTGTTACAGTGAGGGATGTGGTGTATATCAGTGTGTTACAGTGAGGGGTGCGGGGTATATCAGTGTTACAGTGAGAGCTGTGCTGTATATCAGTGTGTTGCAGTGAGTGGTGTGGTGTATATCAGTGTGTTGCACTGAGGGGTGTGGTGTATATCAGTGTTAAAGTGAGGGATGTGGTGTATATCAGTGTTACAGTGAGGGGTGTGGGTTATATCAGTGTGTTACAGTGAGGGGTGTGGGGTATATCAGAGAGTAACATTGAGGGGTGTGTGGTATATCAGTGTTACAGTGAGCGGTGTGGGTTATATCAGTGTGACAATAAGGGGTGTGTGGTCTATCAGTGTTACAGTGACGGGTGTGGTATATATCAGTGTTACATTGAGGGGTGTGGGGTATATCAGTATTACAGTGAGGGGTTTGGAGTATATCAGTGTAACAATGAGGGTTGTGGGGTATTTCAGTGTTACAGTGAGGGGTGTGGTGTATATCAGTGTTTTACAGTGAGGTGTGTTGGGTATATCAGTGTTACAGTGAGGGGTGTTGGCTATATCACTGTGTTACAGTGAAGGGTGTTGTATATATCAGTGTGTTACAGTGAGCGGTGTGGGGTATATCAGTGTTACAGTGAGGGGTGTGCAGTATATCAGAGTGTTATAGTGACGGGTGTGGAGTATATCAGTGTTACAATGAGGGTGTGGGGTATATCAGAGTGTTGCAGTGAGTGGTGTGGGGTATATCAGAGTGTTACAGTGAGGGGTGTGGTGTATATCAGTGTTACAGTGAGGGGTGCGGGGTATATCAGTGTTACAGTGAGGGTGTGGGTTATATCAGTCTGTTACAGTGAGGGATTTGGAGTATATCAGAGTGTTACAGTGAGGGGTGTGTGGTATATCAGTGTTAAAGTGAGGGGAGTGAGTTATATCAGTGTGACAATAAGGGGTGTGGGGTATATCGGTGTTACAGTGATTTGTGTGGGATATATGGAATATTACAGTGAGGGGTGTTGGGTATATCAGTGTGTTAAAGTGAGGGGTGTGGGGTATATCAGAGTGTTACAATGAGGGGTGTGGGGTATATCACTGTGTTACCGTGAGGGGTGTGGGGTATATCAGTGTTACAGTGAGGGGTGGGGTGTATATCAGTGTGTTGCAGTGAGGGGTGTGGTGGATATCACTGTGTTACAGTGAGGGGTGTGGGGTATATCACTGTGTTACCGTGAGGGGTGTGGGGTATATCAGTGTTACAGTGAGGGGTGGGGTGTATATCAGTGTGTTACAGTGAGGGGTGTGGTGGATATTACTGTGTTACAGTGAGGGGTGTGGGGTATATCAGTGTTACATTGAGAGGTGTGGAGTATATCAGTGTTACAGTGAGGGGTGTGGGGTATATCAGTGTTACAATGAGTGTGTGGGGTATATCAGAGTGTTACAGTGAGGGGTGTGGGGTATATCACTGTGTTACAGAGAGGGGTGTGTTGTATATCAGTGTTTTACAGTGAGGGGTGTGGTGTATATCAGTGTTAAAGTGAGGGGTGTGGGGTATATCAGAGTGTTACAGTGAGGGGTTTGAGCTATATCACTGTTACAGTGAGGGGTGTGGGTTATATCAGTGTGACAATAAAGGGTGTGGGGTATATCAGTGTTACAGTGAGTGGTGTGGGGTATATCAGAGTGTTACAGTGAGGGGTGTGGCATATATCAGTGTGTTACAGTGAGGGATGTGGGGTATATCAGTGTTACAGTGAGGGGTGTGGGATATATCAGTGTGTTACAGTGAGGGATGTGGGGTATATCAGAGTGTTGCAGTGAGTGGTGTGGGTATATCAGAGTGTTACAGTGAGGGGTGCGGGATATATCAGTGTTACAGTGAGGGTGCGGGTTATATCAGTCTGTTACAGTGAGGGATTTGGTGTATATCAGAGTGTTGCAGTGAGGGGTGTGTGGTATATCAGTGTTAAAGTGAGGGGAGTGAGTTATATCAGTGTGACAATAAGGGGTGTGGGGTATATCAGTGTTACAGTGACGGGTGTGTATATATCAGTGTTACAGTGAGGGGTGTGGGATATATAGAATATTACATGGATGGGTGTGGGGTATATCAGAGTGTTACAGTGAGGGGTGTGGGGTATATCACTGTGTTACCGTGAGGGGTGTGGGGTACATCAGTGTTACAGTGAGGGGTGGGGTGTATATCAGTGTGTTACAGTGAGGGGTGTGGTGGATATCACTGTGTTACAGTGAGGGGTGTGGGGTATATCAGTTTTACATTGAGAGGTGTGGGGTATATCAGTGTTACAGTGAGGGGTGTGGGGTATATCAGCGTTACAATGAGTGTGTGGGGTATATCAGAGTGTTACAGTGAGGGGTGTGAGGTATATCACTGTGTTACAGAGAGGGGTGTGTTGT
The DNA here is from genome assembly GCF_044704955.1 of Pristiophorus japonicus. Taxonomy (NCBI): domain Eukaryota; kingdom Metazoa; phylum Chordata; class Chondrichthyes; family Pristiophoridae; genus Pristiophorus; species Pristiophorus japonicus. The sequence continues at coordinate 123,823,260 of NC_091988.1, read as the reverse complement.
ATATCAGTGTTTTACAGTGAGGGGTGTGGTGCATATCAGTGTTACAGTGAGGGGTGTGGGGTATATCAGAGTGTTACAGTGAGGGGTTTGAGCTATATCACTGTTACAGTGAGGGGTGTGGGTTATATCAGTGTGACAATAAGGGGTGTGGGGTATATCAGTGTTACAGTGAGGGGTGTGGGATATATCAATATTACATGGAGGGGTGTGGGGTATATCTGTGTGTTACAGTGAGTGGTGTTGTCTGTATCACTGTGTTACCGTGAGGGGTGTGGGGTATATCACTCTGATACAGTGAGGGGTGTGGTGTATATCAGTGTGTTACAGTGAGGGGTGTGGTGGATATCACTGTGTTACAGTGAGGGCTGTGGGGTATATCAGTGTTACATTGAGAGGTGTGGAGTATATCAGTGTTACAGTGAGGGGTGTGGGGTATATCAGTGTTACAATGAGTGTGTGGGGTATATCAGAGTGTTACAGTGAGGGGTGTGGGGTATATCACTGTGTTACAGAGAGGGGTGTGTTGTATATCAGTGTTTTACAGTGAGGGGTGTGGTGTATATCTGTGTTACAGTGAGGGGTGTGGTGTATATCAGAGTGTTACAGTGAGGGGTGTGAGGCATATCACTGTGTTACAGTGAGAGGTGTGGTGTATATCAGTTTGTTGCAGTGAGAGGTGTGTGGTATGTCAGTGTTACAGTGAGGGGTGTGGTGTATATCAATGTTACAGTGAGGGGTGTGGTGTATATCAGTGTTACAGTGAGGGGTGTGGGTTATATCAGTGTGTTACAGTGAGGGATGTGGGGTATATCAGTGTTACAGTGACGGGTGTGTGGTATATCAGTGTTACAGTGAGGGGTATGGGTTATATCAGTGTGACAATAAGGGGTTTGGGGTATATCAGAGTGTTACAGTGAGGGGTGTGGGATATATCAGTGTGTTACAGTGAGGGATGTGGGGTATATCAGTGTTACAGTGAGTGGTGTGGGATATATCAGTGTGTTACAGTGAGGGATGTGGGGTATATCAGTGTTACAGTGAGGGTTGTTGGTTATATCAGTGTGTTAAAGTGAGGGGTGTGGGTTATATCAATGTTACAGTGCGGGGTGTGCGATACATCAATGTTACAGTGAGGGGTGTGGGGTATATCAGAGTGTTACAGTGAGGGGTGTGAGGTATATCACTGTGTTACAGTGAGGGGTGTGGGGTATATCAGTGTGTTACAGTGACGGGTGTGGTATATATCAGTGTTACAGTGAGGGGTGTGGGGTATATCAGTGTTAAAGTGAGGGGTGTGGAGTATATCAGTGTTACAGTGAGGGGTGTGGGATATATCAGTGTGTTACAGTGAGGGGTGTGGGGTATATCAGAGTGTTACATTGAGAGGTGTGTGGTATATTAGTGTTACAGTGAGGGGTGTGGGTTATATCAGTGTGACAATAAGGGGTGTGGGGCATATCAGTGTTAAAGTGAGTGGTGTGGGGTATATCAGAGTGTTACAGTGAGGGGTGCTGGGTATATCAGTGTTACAGTGAGGGGTGTGGGTATATCAGTGTGTTACAGTGAGGTGTCTGTGGTATATCAGTGTGTTACAGTGAGGGGCGTGAGGTATATCAGTGTTACAGTGAGGGGTGTGGTGTATATCAGTGTTACAGTGAGGCGTGTGGGGTATATCAGAGTGTTACATTGAGGGGTGTGTGGTATATCAGTGTTACAGTGAGGGGTGTGGGTTATATCAGTGTGACAATAATGGGTGTGGGTTATATCAATGTTACAGTGAGTGGTGTGGGATATATCAATGTTACAGTGAGGGGTGTGTGGTATATCAGAGTGTTACAGTGAGGGTTGTGAGGTATATCACAGTGTTACAGTGAGGGATGTGGTGTATATCAGTGTGTTACAGTGAGGGGTGTGGGGTATATCAGTGTTACAGTGAGAGCTGTGCTGTATATCAGTGTTACAGTGAGAGGTGTGGTGTATATCTGTGTGTTACAGTGAGGGGTGTGGTGTATATCACTGTGTTACCGTGAGGAGTGTGGGGTATATCAGTGTTACAGTGAGGGGTGTGGTGTATATCAGTGTGTTACAGTGAGTGGTGTGGTGTATATCAGTGTGTTGCACTGAGGGGTGTGGTGTATATCAGTGTTAAAGTGAGGGATGTGGTGTATATCAGTGTTACAGTGAGGGGTGTGGGTTATATCAGTGTGTTACAGTGAGGGGTGTGGGGTATATCAGAGTGTAACATTGAGGGGTGTGTGGTATATCAGTGTTACAATGAGGGGTGTGGGTTATATCAGTGTGACAATAAGGGGTGTGTGGTATATCAGTGTTACAGTGACGGGTGTGGTATATATCAGTGTTACAGTGAGAGCTGTGGGGTATATCAGTATTACAGTGAGGTGTGTTGAGTATATCAGTGTAACAATGAGGGTTGTGGGGTATTTCAGTGTTACAGTGAGGGGTGTGGTGTATATCAGTGTTTTACAGTGAGGTGTGTTGGGTATATCAGTGTTACAGTGAGGGGTGTTGGCTATATCACTGTGTTACAGTGAAGGGTGTTGTATATATCAGTGTGTTACAGTGAGGGGTGTTGGCTATATCAGAGTGTTACAGTGAGGGGTGTTGGCAATATCAGTGTTACAGTGAGGGGTGTGGTGTATTTCAGTGTGTTGCAGTGAGTGGTGTGGGGTATATCAGAGTTACAGTGAGGGGTGCGGGTATATCAGTGTTACAGTGAGGGTGTGGGTTATATCAGTCTGTTACAGTGAGGGATTTGGTGTATATCAGAGTGTTACAGTGAGGGGTGTGTGGTATATCAGTGTTAAAGTGAGGGGAGTGAGTTATATCAGTGTGACAATAAGGGGTGTGGGGTATATCAGTGTTACAGTGACGGATGTGGTATATATCAGTGTTACAGTGAGGGGTGTGGGATATATAGAATATTACATGGAGGGGTGTGGGGTATATCAGAGTGTTACAGTGAGGGGTGTTGGGTATATCAGTGTGTTAAAGTGAGGGGTGTAGGGTATGTCAGAGTGTTACAATGAGGGGTGTGGGGTATATCACTGTGTTACCGTGAGGGGTGTGGGGTACATCAGTGTTACAGTGAGGGGTGGGGTGTATATCAGTGTGTTACAGTGAGGGGTGTGGTGGATATCACTGTGTTAAACTGAGGGGTGTGGGGTATATCAGTTTTACATTGAGAGGTGTGGGGCATATCAGTGTTACAGTGAGGGGTGTGGGGTATATCAGCGTTACAATGAGTGTGTGGGGTATATCAGAGTGTTACATTGAGGGGTGTGGGGTATATCACTGTGTTACAGAGAGGGGTGTGTTGTATATCAGTGTTTTACAGTGAGGGGTGTGGTGTATATCAGTGTTACAGTGAGGGGTGTGGGGTATATCAGAGTGTTACAGTGAGGAGTTTGAGCTATATCACTGTTACAGTGAGGGGTGTGGGTTATATCAGCGTGACAATAAGGGGTGTGGGGTATATCAGTGTTACAGTGAGTGGTGTGGGGTATATCAGTGTGTTACAGTGAGGGATGTGGGGTATATCAGTGTTAAAGTGAGAGGTGTGGGATATATCGGTGTGTTACAGTGAGGGGTGTTGTCTATATCACTGTGTTACCGTGAGGGGTGTGGGGTATATCACTCTGTTACAGCGAGGGGTGTGGTGTATATCAGTGTGTTACAGTGAGGGGAGTGGTGGATATCACTGTGTTGCAGTGAGGGGTGTGGGGTATATCAGTATTAAATTGAGAGGTGTGGAGTATATCAGTGTTACAGTGAGGGGTGTGGTGTATATCAGTGTTACAATGAGTGTGTGGGGTATATCAGAGTGTTAGTGAGGGGTGTGGGGTATATCACTGTGTTACAGAGAGGGGTGTGCGGTATATCAGAGTGTTGCAGTGAGGGGTTTGAGGTATATCACTGTTACAGTGAGGGGTGTGGTGTATATCAGTGTGTTGCAGTGAGGGGTGTGTGGTCTAATAGTGTTACAGTGCGGGGTGTAGGTTATATCAGTGTGACAATAAGGGGTGTGGGGTATATCAGTGTTACAGTGAGGGGTGTGGGATATATCAATATTACATGGAGGGGTGTGGGGTATATCTGTGTGTTACAGTGAGGGGTGTTGTCTATATCACTGTGTTACCGTGAGGGGTGTGGGGTATATCACTCTGATACAGTGAGGGGTGTGGTGTATATCAGTGTGTTACAGTAAGGGGTGTGGTGGATATCACTGTGTTACAGTGAGGGCTGTGGGGTATATCAGTGTTACATTGAGAGGTGTGGAGTATATCAGTTTTACAGTGAGGGGTGTGGGGTATATCAGTGTTACAATGAGTGTGTGGGGTATATCAGAGTGTTACAGTGAGGGGTGTGGGGTATATCACTGTGTTGCAGAGAGGGGTGTGTTGTATATCAGTGTTTTACCGTAAGGGGTGTGGTGTATATCTGTGTTACAGTGAGGGGTGTGGGGTATATCAGAGTGTTACAGTGAGGGGTGTGAGGCATATCACTGTGTTACAGTGAGGGGTGTGGGATATATCAGTGTGTTACAGTGAGGGATGTGGGGTATATCAGTGTAACAGTGAGGGCTGTGGGGTATATCAGTGTGTTACAGGGAGGGATGTGGGGTATATCAGAGTGTTACAGTGTGGGATGCAGTGTATATCAGTGTGACAGTGAGGGGTGTGCGTTATATCAGTGTGTTACAGTGAGAGGTGTGGGGTATATCAGTGTGTTACAGTGAGGGGCGTGAGGTATATCAATGTTACATTGAGGGGTGTGTGGTATATCAGTGTTACAGTGAGGGGTGTGGGTTATATCAGTGTGACAATAAGGGGTGTGGAGTATATCAGTGTTATAGTGACGGGTGTGGTATATATCAGTGTTACAGTGACGGGTGTTGGGTATATCAGTGTGTTAAAGTGAGGGGTGTGGGTGATATCAATGTTACAGTGAGGGGTGTGGGATTTATCAATGTTACAGTGAGGGGTGTGAGGTATATCAGAGTGTTACAGTGAGGGGTGTGGTGTATATCAGTGTGTTACAGTGAGGGGTGTGGTGGATATCACTGTGTTACAGTGAGGGGTGTGGTGGATATCAGTGTTACATTGAGAGGTGCGGAGTATATCAGTGTTACAGTGAGAGGTGTGGGGTATATCAGTGTTACAATGAGTGCGTGGTGTATATCAGTGTTACAGTGAGGCGTGTGGGTTATATCAGTGTGTTACAGTGAGGGGTGTGGGGTATATCAGAGTGTAACATTGAAGGGTGTGTGGTATATCAGTGTTACAGTGAGGGGTGTGGGTTATATCAGTGTGACAATAAGGGGTGTGTGGTATATCAGTGTTACAGTGACGGGTGTGGTATATATCAGTGTTACAGTGAGGGGTGCGGGGTATATCAGTGTAACAATGAGGGTTGTGGGGTGTATCAGTGTTACAGTGAGGGGTGTGGTGTATATCCGTGTTTTACAGTGAGGGGTGTTAGCTATATCAGAGTGTTACAGTGAGGGGTGTGGGGTATATCAGTGTTACAGTGAGGGGTGTGCAGTATATCAGAGTGTTATAGTGACGGGTGTGGAGTATATCAGTGTTACAATGAGGGTGTGGGGTATATCAGAGTGTTGCAGTGAGTGGTGTGAGGTATATCAGAGTGTTACAGTGAGGGGTGTGGTGTATATCAGTGTTACAGTGAGGGGTGCGGGGTATATCAGTGTTACAGTGAGGGTGTGGGTTATATCAGTCTGTTACAGTGAGGGATGTGGAGTATATCAGAGTGTTACAGTGAGGGGTGTGTGGTATATCAGTGTTAAAGTGAGGGTTGTGAGTTATATCAGTGTGACAATAAGGGGTGTGGGGTATATCAATGTTACAGTGACGGGTGTGGTATATATCAGTGTTACAGTGAGGGGTGTGGTATATATAGAATATTACATGGAGTGCTGTGGGGTATATCAGAGTGTTACAGTGAGGGGTGTTGGGTATATCAGTGTGTTAAAGTGAGAGGTGTGGGGTATATCAGAGTGTTACAGTGAGGGGTGTGGGGAATATCACTGTGATACCGTGAGGGGTGTGGGGTATATCAGTGTTACAGTGAGGGGTGTGGTATATATCAGTGTTACAGTGAGGGGTGTGGAGTATATCAGTGTAACAATGAGGGTTGTGGGGTGTATCAGTGTTACAGTGAGGGGTGTGGTGTATATCAGTGTTTTACAGTGAGGTGTGTTGGGTATATCAGTGTTACAGTGAGGGGTGTTGGCTATATCACTGTGTTACAGTGAAGGGTGTTGTATATATCACTGTGTTACAGTGAAGGGTGTTAGCTATATCAGAGTGTTACAGTGAGGGGTTTTGGCTATATCAGCGTTACAGTGAGGGGTGTGGTATATTTCAGTGTGACAATAACGGGTGTGGGGTATATCAGTGTTACAGTGACGGGTGTGGTATATACCAGTGTTACAGTGAGTGGTGTGGGATATATAGAATATTACATGGAGGGCTGTGGGGTATATCAGAGTGTTACAGTGAGGGGTGTGGTGTATATCAGTGTGTTGCAGTGTTGGGTGTGGTGGATATCACTGTGTTACAGTGAGGGGTGTGGGTTATATCAGTGTGACAATAAGGGGTGTGGTGTATATCAGTGTTACAGTGAGGGGTGAGGGATATATCAATATTACATGGAGGGGTGTGGGGTATATCTGTTTGTAACAGTGAGGGCTGTTGTCTATACACTGTGTTACCGTGACGGGTGTGCTGGATATCACTGTGTTGCAGTGAGGGGTGTGGGGTATATCAGTGTTACATTGAGAGGTGTGGAGTATATCAGTGTTACAGTGAGGGGTGTGGTGTATATCAGTGTTACAATGAGTGTGTGGGGTATATCAAGTGTTACAGTGAGGGGTGTGGCGTATATCACTGTGTTACAGAGAGGGGTGTTTTGTATATCAGTGTTTTACAGTGAGGGGTGTGGTGTATATCAGGGTGTTACAGTGAGGGGTTTGAGGTATATCACTGTTAAAGTGAGGAGTGTGGTGTATATCAGTGTGTTGCAGTGAGGTGTGTGTGGTATATCTGTGTTACAGTGAGGGGTGTGGGTTATATCAGTGTGACAATAAGGGGTGTGGGGTATATCAGTGTTACAGTGAGGGGTGTTGGATATATCAATATTACATGGAGGGGTGTGGGGTATATCTGTGTGTTACAGTGAGGGTTGTTGTCTGTATCACTGTGTTACCGTGAGGGGTGTGGGGTATATCACTCTGTTACAGTGAGGGGTGTGGTGTATATCAGTGTGTTACAGTGAGGGGTGTGGTGGATATCACTGTGTTACAGTGAGGGGTGTGGGGTATATCAGTGTTACATTGAGAGGTGTGGAGTATATCAGTGTTAAAGTGAGGGGTGTGGTGTATATCAGTGTTACAATGAGTGTGTGGAGTATATCAGTGTTACAGTGAGGGGTGTGAGGTATATCACTGTGTTACAGTGAGGGGTGTGGTGTATAGCATTGTGTTGCAGTGAGGGGTGTGTGGTATGTCAGTGTTACAGTGATGGGTGTGGTGTAAATCAGTGTTACAGTGAGGGTTGCGGTGTATATCAGTGTTACAGTGAGGGGTGTGGGTTATATCAGTGTGTTACAGTGAGGGTTGTAGAGTATATCAGAGTGTTACATTGAGGGGTGTGTGGTATATCAGTGTTACAGTGAGGGGTGTGGGTTATATCAGTGTGACAATAAGGGGTGTGTGGTATGTTAGTGTTAAAGTGAGGGGTGTTGGGTATATCAGTGTGTTAAAGTGAGGGGTGTAGGGTATGTCAGAGTGTTACAGTGAGGGGTGTGGGGTATATCACTGTGTTACCGTGAGGGGTGTGGGGTACATCAGTGTTACAGTGAGGGGTGGGGTGTATATCAGTGTTATACAGTGAGGGGTGTGGTGTATATCTGTGTTACAGTGAGGGGTCTGGGGTATATCAGAGTGTTACAGTGAGGGGTTAGAGCTATATCACTGTTACAGTGAGAGGTGTGGGTTATATCAGTGTGACAATAAGGGGTGTGGGGTATATCAGTGTTACAGTGAGTGGTGTGGGGTATATCCGTGTGTTACAGTGAGGGATGTGGGGTATATCAGTGTTACAGTGAGGGGTGTGGGATATATCGGTGTGTTACAGTGAGGGGTGTGGTGGATATCACTGTGTTGCAGTGATGGGTGTGGGGTATATCAGTATTAAATTGAGAGGTGTGGAGTATATCAGTGTTACAGTGAGGGGTGTGGTGTATATCAGTGTTACAATGAGTGTGTGGGGTATATCAGAGTGTTACAATGAGGGGTGTGGGGTATATCACTGTGTTACAGAGAGTGGTGTGTTGTATATCAGTGTTTTACAGTGAGGGTTGTGGTTTATATCAGTGTTACAGTGAGGGGTGTGCGGTATATCAGAGTGTTGCAGTGACGGGTTTGAGGTATATCACTGTTACAGTGAGGGGTGTGGTGTATATCAGTGTGTTGCAGTGAGGGGTGTGTGGTCTAATAGTGTTACAGTGCGGGGTGTGGGTTATATCAGTGTGACAATAAGGGGTGTGGGGTATATCAGTGTTACAGTGAGGGGTGTGGGGTATATCAATATTACATGGAGGGGTGTGGGGTATATCTGTGTGTTACAGTGAGGGGTGTTGTCTATATCACTGTGTTACCGTGAGGGGTGTGGGGTATATCACTCTGATATAGTGAGGGATGTGGTGTATATCAGTGTGTTACAGTGAGGGGTGTGGTGGATATCACTGTGTTACAGTGAGAGCTGTGGGGTATATCAGTGTTACATTGAGAGGTGTGGAGTATATCAGTGTTACAGTGAGGGGTGTGGTGTATATCAGTGTTACAATGAGTGTGTGGGGTATATCAGAGTGTTACAGTGAGGGGTGTGGGGTATATCACTGTGTTACAGAGAGGGGTGTGTTGTATATCAGTGTTTTACAGTGAGGGTTGTGGTTTATATCAGTGTTACAGTGAGGGGTGTGCGGTATATCAGAGTGTTGCAGTGAGGGGTTTGAGGTATATCACTGTTACAGTGAGGGGTGTGGGATATATCAATGTGAGGGGTGTGGGGTATATATGTGTGTTACAGTGAGGGGTGTTGTCTATATCACTGCGTTACCGTGAGGGGTGTGGGGTATATCACTCTGATTTAGTGAGGGATGTGGTGTATATCAGTGTGTTACAGTGAGGGGTGTGGTGGATATCACTGTGTTACAGTGAGGGCTGTGGGGTATATCAGTGTTACAATGAGTGTGTGGGGTATATCAGAGTGTTACAGTGAGGGGTGTGGGTTATATCACTGTGTTACAGAGAGGGGTGTGTTGTATATCAGTGTTTTACAGTGAGGGGTGTGGTGTATATCTGTGTTACAGTGAGGGGTGTGGGTTATATCAGTGTGTTACAGTGAGGGGTGTGGGGTATATCAGTGTTACAGTGAGGGGTGTGGGTTATATCAGTGTGACAATAAGGGGTGTGGAGTATATCAGTGTTACAGTGACGGGTGTGGTATATATCAGTGTTACAGTGAGGGGTGTTGGGTATATCAGTGTGTTAAAGTGAGGGGTGTGGGTGATATCAATGTTACAGTGAGGGGTGTGGGATATATCAATGTTACAGTGAGGGGTGTGGTGTATATCAGTGTTTTACAGTGAGGTGTGTTGGGTATATCAGTGTTACAGTGAGGGGTGTTGGCTATATCACTGTGTTACAGTGAAGGGTGTTGTATATATTAGTGTGTTACAGTGAAGGGTGTTAGCTATATCAGAGTGTTACAGTGAGGGGTTTTGGCTATATCAGTGTTACAGTGAGGGGTGTGGTGTATTTCAGTGTGTTACAGTGAGGGGTGTGGATAATATCAGTGTTACAGTGAGGGGTGTGCAGTATATCAGAGTGTTACAGTGAGGGGTGTGTGGTATATCAGTGTTAAAATGAGGGGTGTGAGTTATATCAGTGTGACAATAACGGGTGTGGGGTATATCAGTGTTACAGTGACGGGTGTGGTATATATCAGTGTTACAGTGAGGGGTGTGGGGTATATCAGTGTTACAGTGAGAGCTGTGGTGTAAATCAGTGTTACAGTGAGAGGTGTGGTGTATATCTGTGTGTTACAGTGAGGGGTGTGGTGTATATCACTGTGTTACCGTGAAGGGTGTGGGCTATATCAGTGTTACAGTGAGGGGTGTGGTGTATATCTGTGTGTTACAGTGAGGGGTGTGGTGGATATCACTGTGTTACAGTGAGGGGTGTGGTGGATATCAGTGTTACATTGAGAGGTGCGGAGTATATCAGTGTTACAGTGAGAGGTGTGGGGTATATCAGTGTTACAATGAGTGTGTGGTGTATATCAGTGTTACAGTGAGGGGTGTGGGTTATATCAGTGTGACAATAAGGGGTGTGTAGTATATCAGTGATACAGTGACGGGTGTGGTATATATCAGTGTTACAGTGAGGGGTGTGGGGTATATCAGTATTACAGTGAGGGGTGTGGAGTATATCAGTGTAACAATGAGGGTTGTGGGGTGTATCAGTGTTACAGTGAGGGGTGTGGTGTATATCAGTGTGTTACAGTGAGGGGTGTTAGCTATATCAGAGTGTTACAGTGAGGGTTGTTGGCTATATCAGTGTTACAGTGAGGGGTGTGGTGTATTTCAGTGTGTTACAGTGAGGGGTGTGGGGTATATCAGTGTTACAGTGAGGGGTGTGCAGTATATCAGACTGTTATAGTGACGGGTGTGGAGTATATCAGTGTTACAATGAGGGTGTGGGGTATATCAGAGTGTTGCAGTGAGTGGTGTGAGGTATATCAGAGTGTTACAGTGAGGGGTGTGGTGTATATCAGTGTTACAGTGAGGGGTGCGGGGTATATCAGTGTTACAATGAGAGTGTGGGTTATATCAGTCTGTTACAGTGAGGGATGTGGAGTATATCAGAGTGTTACAGTGAGGGGTGTGGGGTATATCAGTGTTACAGTGACGGGTGTGGTATATATCAGTGTTACAGTGAGGGGTGTGGTATATATAGAATATTACATGGAGTGCTGTGGGGTATATCAGAGTGTTACAGTGAGGGGTGTGGTATATATCAGTGTTACAGTGAAGGGTGTGGAGTATATCAGTGTAACAATGAGGGTTGTGGGGTGTATCAGTGTTACAGTGAGGGGTGTGGTGTATATCAGTGTTTTACAGTGAGGTGTGTTGGGTATATCAGTGTTACAGTGAGGGGTGTTGGCTATATCACTGTGTTACAGTGAAGGGTGTTGTATATATCAGTGTGTTACAGTGAGGGGTTTTGGCTATATCAGTGTTACAGTGAGGGGTGTGGTGTATTTCAGTGTGTTAGTGAGGGGTGTGGATAATATCAGTGTTACAGTGAGGGGTGTGCAGTATATCAGAGTGTTATAGTGACGGGTGTGGAGTACATCAGTGTTACAATGAGGGTGTGGGGTATATCAGAGTGTTGCAGTGAGTGGTGTGAGGTATATCAGAGTGTTACAGTGAGGGGTGTGGTGTATATCAGTGTTACAGTGAGGGGTGCGGGGTAATCAGTGTTACAATGAGGGTGTGGGTTATATCAGTCTGTTACAGTGAGGGATGTGGAGTATATCAGAGTGTTACAGTGAGGGGTGTGTGGTATATCAGTGTTAAAGTGAGGGTTGTGAGTTATATCAATGTGACAATAAGGGGTGTGGGGTATATCAGTGTTACAGTGACGGGTGTGGTATATATCAGTGTTACAGTGAGGGGTGTGGTATATATAGAATATTACATGGAGTGCTGTGGGGTATATCAGAGTGTTACAGTGAGGGGTGTTGGGTATATCAGTGTGTTAAAGTGAGGGGTGTGGGGTATATCAGTGTTACATTGAGAGGTGTGGAGTATATCAGTGTTACAGTGAGGGGTGTGGTGTATATCAGTGTTACAATGAGTGTGTGGGGTATATCAGAGTGTTACAGTGAGGGGTGTGGGGTATATCACTGTGTTACAGAGAGGGGTGTGTTGTATATCAGTGTTTTACAGTGAGGGTTGTGGTTTATATCAGTGTTACAGTGAGGGGTGTGCGGTATATCAGAGTGTTGCAGTGAGGGGTTTGAGGTATATCACTGTTACAGTGAGGGGTGTGGTGTATATCAGTGTGTTGCAGTGAGGGGTGTGTGGTCTAATAGTGTTACAGTGCGGGGTGTGGGTTATATCAGTGTGACAATAAGGGGTGTGGGATATATCAGTTTTACAGTGAGGGGTGTGGGATATATCAATATTACATGGAGGGGTGTGGGGTATATCTGTGTGTTACAGTGAGGGGTGTTGTCTATATCACTGTGTTACCGTGAGGGGTGTGGGGTATATCACTCTGATTTAGTGAGGGATGTGGTGTATATCAGTGTGTTACAGTGAGGGGTGTGGTGGATATCACTGTGTTACAGTGAGGGCTGTGGGGTATATCAGTGTTACAATGAGTGTGTGGGGTATATCAGAGTGTTACAGTGAGGGGTGTGGGTTATATCACTGTGTTACAGAGAGGGGTGTGTTGTATATCAGTGTTTTACAGTGAGGGGTGTGGTGTATATCTGTGTTACAGTGAGGGGTGTGGATTATATCAGTGTGTTACAGTGAGGGGTGTGGGGTATATCAGTGTTACAGTGAGGGGTGTGGGTTATATCAGTGTGACAATAAGGGGTGTGGAGTATATCAGTGTTACAGTGACGGGTGTGGTATATATCAGTGTTACAGTGAGGGGTGTTGGGTATATCAGTGTGTTAAAGTGAGGGGTGTGGGTGATATCAATGTTACAGTGAGGGGTGTGGGATATATCAATGTTACAGTGAGGGGTGTGGTGTATATCAATGTTTTACAGTGAGGTGTGTTGGGTATATCAGTGTTACAGTGAGGGGTGTTGGCTATATCACTGTGTTACAGTGAAGGGTGTTGTATATATCAGTGTGTTACAGTGAAGGGTGTTAGCTATATCAGAGTATTACAGTGAGGGGTTTTGGCTATATCAGTGTTACAGTGAGGGGTGTGGTGTATTTCAGTGTGTTACAGTGAGGGGTGTGGATAATATCAGTGTTACAGTGAGGGGTGTGCAGTATATCAGAGTGTTACAGTGAGGGGTGTGTGGTATATCAGTGTTAAAATGAGGGGTGTGAGTTATATCAGTGTGACAATAACGGGTGTGGGGTATATCAGTGTTACAGTGACGGGTGTGGTATATATCAGTGTTACAGTGAGGGGTGTGGGGTATATCAGTGTTACAGTGAGAGCTGTGGTGTAAATCAGTGTTACAGTGAGAGGTGTGGTGTATATCTGTGTGTTACAGTGAGGGGTGTGGTGTATATCTGTGTGTTACAGTGAGGAGTGTGGTGGATATCACTGTGTTACAGTGAGGGGTGTGGTGGATATCAGTGTTACATTGAGAGGTGCGGAGTATATCAGTGTTACAGTGAGAGGTGTAGGGTATATCAGTGTTACAATGAGTGTGTGGTGTATATCAGTGTTACAGTGAGGGGTGTGGGTTATATCAGTGTGACAATAAGGGGTGTGTAGTATATCAGTGATACAGTGACGGGTGTGGTATATATCGGTGTTACAGTGAGGGGTGTGGGGTATATCAGTATTACAGTGAGGGGTGTGGAGTATATCAGTGTAACAATGAGGGTTGTGGGGTGTATCAGTGTTACAGTGAGGGGTGTGGTGTATATCAGTGTGTTACAGTGAGGGGTGTTAGCTATATCAGAGTGTTACAGTGAGGGTTGTTGGCTATATCAGTGTTACAGTGAGGGGTGTGGTGTATTTCAGTGTGTTACAGTGAGGGGTGTGGGGTATATCAGTGTTACAGTGAGGGGTGTGCAGTATATCAGAGTGTTATAGTGACGGGTGTGGAGTATATCAGTGTTACAATGAGGGTGTGGGGTATATCAGAGTGTTGCAGTGAGTGGTGTGAGGTATATCAGAGTGTTACAGTGAGGGGTGTGGTGTATATCAGTGTTACAGTGAGGGGTGCGGGGTATATCAGTGTTACAATGAGGGTGTGGGTTATATCAGTCTGTTACAGTGAGGGGTGTGGTGTATATCAGTGTGTTACAGTGAGGGGTGTTAGCTATATCAGAGTGTTACAGTGAGGGTTGTTGGCTATATCAGTGTTACAGTGAGGGGTGTGGTGTATTTCAGTGTGTTACAGTGAGGGGTGTGTGGTATATCAGTGTTAAAGTGAGGGTTGTGAGTTATATCAATGTGACAATAAGGGGTGTGGGGTATATCAGTGTTACAGTGACGGGTGTGATATATATCAGTGTTACAGTGAGGGGTGTGGTATATATAGAATATTACATGGAGTGCTGTGGGGTATATCAGAGTGTTATAGTGAGGGGTGTGGTACATATCAGTGTTACAGTGAAGGGTGTGGAGTATATCAGTGTAACAATGAGGGTTGTGGGGTGTATCAGTGTTACAGTGAGGGGTGTGGTGTATATCAGTGTTTTACAGTGAGGTGTGTTGGGTATATCAGTGTTACAGTGAGGGGTGTTGGCTATATCACTGTGTTACAGTGAAGGGTGTTGTATATATCAGTGTGTTACAGTGAGGGGTTTTGGCTATATCAGTGTTACAGTGAGGGGTGTGGTGTATTTCAGTGTGTTAGTGAGGGGTGTGGATAATATCAGTGTTACAGTGAGGGGTGTGCAGTATATCAGAGTGTTATAGTGACGGGTGTGGAATATATCAGTGTTACAATTAGGGTGTGGGGTATATCAGAGTGTTGCAGTGAGTGGTGTGGGGTATATCAGAGTGTTACAGTGAGGGGTGTGGTGTATATCAGTGTTACAGTGAGGGGTGCGGGGTATATCAGTCTGTTACAGTGAGGGATGTGGAGTATATCAGTGTGTTACAGTGAAGGGTGTTAGCTATATCAGAGTGTTACAGTGAGGGGTTTTGGCTATATCAGTGTTACAGTGAGGGGTGTGGTGTATTTCAGTGTGTTACAGTGAGGGGTGTGGATAATATCAGTGTTACAATTAGGGTGTGGGGTATATCAGAGTGTTGCAGTGAGTGGTGTGGGGTATATCAGAGTGTTACAGTGAGGGGTGTGGTGTATATCAGTGTTACAGTGAGGGGTGCGGGTTTTATCAGTGTGAGTTATATCAGTGTGACAATAACGGGTGTGGGGTATATCAGTGTTACAGTGACGGGTGTGGTATATATCAGTGTTACAGTGAGGGGTGTGGGATATATAGAATATTACATGGAGGGCTGTGGGGTATATCAGAGTGTTACAGTGAGGGGTGTGGGGTATATCACTGTGTTACCGTGAGGGGTGTGGGGTATATCAGTGTTACAGTGAGGGGTGTGGTGTATATCAGTGTGTTACAGTGATGGGTGTGGGGTATATCAGTGTTACAATGAGTGTCTGGGGTATATCAGAGTGTTAAAGTGAGGGATGTGGGGTATATCACTGTGTTACAGAGAGGGGTGTGTTGTATATCAGTGTTTTACAGTGAGGGGTTTGGTGTATATCAGTGTTACAGTGAGGGGTGTGGGGTATATCAGAGTGTTACAGTGAGGTGTTTGAGGTATATCACTGTTACAGTGAGGGGTGTGGTGTATATCAGTGTGTTGCAGTGAGGTGTGTGTGGTATATCAGTGTTACAGTGAGGGGTGTGGGATATATCAATATTACATGGAGGGGTGTGGGGTATATCTGTGTGTAACAGTGAGGGGTGTTGTCTATACACTGTGTTACCGTGAGGGGTGTGGGGTATATCACTCTGTTACAGTGAGGGGTGTGGTGTATAATCAGTGTGTTACAGTGAGGGGTGTGCTGGATATCACTGTGTTGCAGTGAGGGGCGTGGGGTATATCAGTGTTACATTGAGAGGTGTGGAGTATATCAGTGTTACAGTGAGGGGTGTGGTGTATATCAGTGTTACAATGAGTGTGTGGGGTATATCAGAGTGTTACAGTGAGGGGTGTGGGGCATATCACTGTGTTACAGAGAGGGGTGTGTTGTATATCAGTGTTTTACAGTGAGTGGTGTGGTGTATATCAGTGTTACAGTGAGGGGTGTGAGGTATATCAGAGTGTTACAGTGAGGGGTTTGAGGTATATCACTGTTACAGTGAGGGGTGTGGTGTATATCAGTGTGTTGCAGTGAGGTGTGTGTGGTATATCTGTGTTACAGTGAGGGGTATGGGTTATATCAGTGTGACAATAAGGGGTGTGGGGTATATCAGTGTTACAGTGAGGGGTGTTGGATATATCAATATTACATGGAGGGGTGTGGGGTATATCTGTGTGTTACAGTGAGGGTTGTTGTCTGTATCACTGTGTTACCGTGAGGGGTGTGGGGTATATCACTCTGTTACAGTGAGGGGTGTGGTGTATATCAGTGTGTTACAGTGAGGGGTGTGGGGTATATCAGTGTTACATTGAGAGGTGTGGAGTATATCAGTGTTAAAGTGAGGGGTGTGGGGTATATCAGTGTTACAATGAGTGTGTGGGTTATATCAGAGTGTTACAGTGAGGGGTGTCGGGTATGTCACTGTGTTAGAGTGAGGGGTGTATATCAGTGTGTTGCAGTAAGGGGTGTGTGGAATGTCAGTGTTACAGTGAGGAGTGTGGTGTATATCAGTGTTACAGTGAGGGGTGTGGGTTATATCAGTGTTACATTGAGAGGTGTGGAGTATATTAGTGTTAAAGTGAGGGGTGTGGGGTATATCAGTGTTACAATGAGTGTGTGGGTTATATCAGAGTGTTACAGTGAGGGGTGTGAGGTATATCACTGTGTTACAGTGAGGGGTGTGGTGTATAGCATTGTGTTGCAGTGAGGGGTGTGTGGTATGTCAGTGTTACAGTGAGGAGTGTGGTGTATATCAGTGTTACAGTGAGGGGTGCGGTGTATATCAGTGTTACAGTGAGGGGTGTGGGTTATATCAGTGTGTTACAGTGAGGGTTATAGAGTATATCAGAGTGTTACATTGAGGGGTGTGTGGTATATCAGTGTTACAGTGAGGGGTGTGGGTTATATCAGTGTGACAATAAGGGGTGTGTGGTATGTTAGTGTTAAAGTGAGAGGTGTGGTGTATATCAGAGTGTTACAGTGAGGGATGTGGGGTATATCAGAGTGTTACAGTGAGGGGTATGGGGTATATCAGTGTGTTACAGTGTGGGGTGTGGTGTATATCAGTGTTACAGTGAGGGGTGTGG
The DNA here is from genome assembly GCF_044704955.1 of Pristiophorus japonicus. Classification (NCBI taxonomy): domain Eukaryota; kingdom Metazoa; phylum Chordata; class Chondrichthyes; family Pristiophoridae; genus Pristiophorus; species Pristiophorus japonicus. The sequence goes on along the minus strand of NC_091988.1, from coordinate 123,806,028 downwards.
GTTATATCAGTGTGTTACAGTGAGGGGTATGGGGTATATCAGTGTGTTACAGTGAGGGGTGTGGTGTATATCAGTGTTACAGTGAGGGGTGTGGGTTATATCACTGTGACAACAAGTGATGTGGGGTATATCAGTGTTACAGTGAGGTGTCGGGTTATATCAGTGTGACAGTGAGGGGTGCGGGGTATATCAGTGCTACAGTGAGGGGTGTGGGGTATATCAGTGTGTTACAGTGAGGGATGTGGGGTATATCAGAGTGTTACAGTGAGGAGTGCAGGGTATATCAGTGTTACAGTGAGGGGTGTGGGGTATATCACTGTGTTACAGAGAGGGGTGTGTTGTATATCAGTGTTCACTGTGTTACAGAGAGGGGTGTGTTGTATATCAGTGTTTTACAGTGAGGGGTGTGGTGTATATCAGTGTTACAGTGAGGGGTGTGGGGTATATCAGAGTGTTACAGTGAGGGATGTGGGGTATAGCAGAGTGTTACAGTGAGGGGTGCAGGGTATATCAGTGTTACAGTGAGTGGTGTGCGTTATATCAGTGTGTTACAGTGAGGGGTGTGGGGTATATCAGAGTGTTACAGTGCGGGGTGCAGGGTATATCAGTGTTACAGAGAGGGGTGTGCGTTATATCAGTGTGTTACAGTGAGGGCTATGGGGTATATCAGTGTAACAATGAGGGGTGTGGTGTATATCAGTGTTTTACAGTGAGGTGTGTTGGCTATATCACTGTGTTACAGTGAAGGGTGTTGTATATATTAGTGTGTTACAGTGAGGGGTGTTAGCTATATCAGAGTGTTACAGTGAGGGGTTTTGGCTATATCAGTTGGTTACAGTGAGGGGTGTGGTGTATTTCAGTGTGTTAAAGTGAGGGGTGTGGGGTATATCAGTGTTACAGTGAGGGTGTGGGGTATATCAGAGTGTTGCAGTGAGTGGTGTGGAGTATATCAGAGTGTTACAGTGAGGGGTGTGGTGTATATCAGTGTTACAGTGAGGGGTGCGGGGTATATCAGTGCTACAGTGAGGGTTGGGTTATCTCAGTCTGTTACAGTGAGGGATGTGGAGTATATCAGAGTGTTACAGTGAGGGGTGTGTGGTATATCAGTGTTAAAATGAGGGGTGTGAGTTATATCAGTGTGACAATAACGGGTGTGGGGTATATCAGTGTTACAGTGACGGGTGTGGTATATATCAGTGTTACAGTGAGTGGTGTGGGATATATAGAATATTACATGGAGGGCTGTGGGGTATATCAGAGTGTTACATTGAGGGGTGTTGGGTATATCAGTGTGTTAAAGTGTGGGGTGTGGGGTATATCACTGTGTTACCGTGAGGGGTGTGGGGTATATCAGTGTTACAGTGAGGGGTGTGGTGTATATCAGCGTGTTACAGTGAGGGGTGTGGTGGATATCACTGTGTTGCGGTGAGGGGTGTGTGGTATATCAGTGTTACATTGAGATGTGTGGGTTATATCAGTGTGACAATAAGGGGTGTGGTGTATATCAGTGTTACAGTGAGGGGTGAGGGATATATCAATATTACATGGAGGGGTGTGGGGTATATCTGTGTGTAACAGTGAGGGGTGTTGTCTATATCACTGTGTTACCGTGAGGGGTGTGGGGTATATCACTCTGTTACAGTGAGGGGTGTGGTGTATATCAGTGTGTTACAGTGAGGGGTGTGCTGGATATCACTGTGTTGCAGTGAGGGGTGTGGGGTATATCAGTGTTACATTGAGAGGTGTGGAGTATATCAGTGTTACAGTGAGGGATGTGGTGTATATCAGTGTTACAATGAGTGTGTGTGTTATATCAGAGTGTTACAGTGAGGGGTGTGGGGTATATCACTGTGTTACAGAGAGGGGTGTGTTGTATATCAGTGTTTTACAGTGAGGGGTGTGGTGTATATCAGTGTTACAGTGAGGGGTGTGGGGTATATCAGAGTGTTTCAGTGAGGGGTTTGAGGTATATCACTGTTACAGTGAGGGGTGTGGTGTATCTCACTGTGTTGCAGTGAGGTGTGTGTGGTATATCTGTGTTACAGTGAGGGGTGTGGGTTATATCAGTGTTACAGTGAGAGGTGTGCTGGATATCACTGTGTTGCAGTGAGGGGTGTGGGGTATATCAGTGTTACATTGAGAGGTGTGGAGTATATCAGTGTTACAGTGAGGGGTGTGGTGTATATCAGTGTTACAATGAGTGTGTGGGGTATATCACTGTGTTACAGAGAGGGGTGTGTTGTATATCAGTGTTTTACAGTGAGGGGTGTGGTGTATATCAGTGTTACAGTGAGGTGTGTGGGGTATGTTAGTGTTACAGTGAGTGGTGTGGTGTATATCAGAGTGTTTCAGTGAGGGATGTGGGGTATATCAGAGTGTTATATTGAGGGGTGTGTGGTATATCAGTGTTACAGTGAGGGGTGTGGGTTATATCAGTGTGACAATAAGGGGTGTGTGGTATGTTAGTGTTACAGTGAGGGGTGTGGTGTATATCAGAGTGCTACAGTGAGGGATGTGGGGTATATCAGAGTGTTACAGTGAGGGGTGCAGGGTATATCAGTGTTACAGTGAGGGGTGTGCGTTATATCAGTGTGTTACAGTGAGGGGTATGGGGTATATCAGTGTGTTACAGTGAGGGGTGTGGGGTATATCAGTGTTACAGAGAGGGGTGTGGAGTATATCAGAGTGTTACATTGAGGGGTGTGTGGTATATCAGTGTTACAGTGAGGGGTGTGGGTTATATCAGTGTGACAATAAGTGATGTGGGGTGTATCAGTGTTACAGTGAGGTGTCGGGGTGCATCAGTGTTACAGTGAGGTGTCGGGGTATATCAGTGTGACAGTGAGGGTTGCGGGGTATATCAGTGTTACAGTGAGGGGTGTGGGGTATATCAGTGTGTTACAGTGAGGGATGTGGTGTATATCAGAGTGTTACAGTGAGGGATGTGGTGTATATCAGTGTTACAGTGAGGGGTGTGGGGTATATCAGAGTGTTACAGTGAGGGATGTGGGGTATATCAGAGTGTTCGTGAGCGGTGCAGGGTATATCAGTGTTACAGTGAGGGGTGTGCGTTATATCAGTGTGTTACAGTGAGGGCTATGGGGTATATCAGTGTGTTACAGTGAGGGGTGTGGGGTATATCAGTGTTACAGTGAGGGGTGTGGTGTATATCAGAGTGTTACATTGAGGGGTGTGTGGTATATCAGTGTTACAGTGATGGGTGTGGGTTATATCAGTGTGACAATAAGGGATGTGGGGTATATTAGTGTTACAGTGAGGTGTCGGGCTGTATCAGTGTTACAGTGAGGGATGTGGGGTATAGCAGAGTGTTACAGTGAGGGGTGCAGGGTATATCAGTGTTAGTGAGGGGTGTGCGTTATATCAGTGTGTTACAGTGAGGGCTATGGGGTATATCAGTGTAACAATGAGGGGTGTGGTGTATATCAGTGTTTTATAGTGACGTGTGTTGGGTATATCAGTGTTACAGTGAGGGGTGTTGGCTATATCACTGTGTTACAGTGAAGGGTGTTGTAAATATCAGTGTGTTACAGTGAGGGGTGTTAGCTATATCAGAGTGTTACAGTGAGGGGTTTGAGGTATATCACTGTTACAGTGAGGGGTGTGGTGTATATCAGTGTTACAGTGAGGGGTGTGGGGTATATCAGAGTGTTTCAGTGAGGGGTTTGAGGTATATCACTGTTACAGTGAGGGGTGTGGTGTATCTCACTGTGTTGCAGTGAGGTGTGTGTGGTATATCTGTGTTACAGTGAGGGGTGTGGGTTATATCAGTGTTACAGTGAGAGGTGTGCTGGATATCACTGTGTTGCAGTGAGGGGTGTCGGGTATATCAGTGTTACATTGAGAGGTGTGGAGTATATCAGTGTTACAGTGAGGGGTGTGGTGTATATCAGTGTTACAATGAGTGTGTGGGGTATATCACTGTGTTACAGAGAGGGGTGTGTTGTATATCAGTGTTTTACAGTGAGGGGTGTGGTGTATATCAGTGTTACAGTGAGGTGTGTGGGGTATGTTAGTGTTACAGTGAGTGGTGTGGTGTATATCAGAGTTTTTCAAGTGAGGGATGTGGGGTATATCAGAGTGTTATATTGAGGGGTGTGTGGTATATCAGTGTTACAGTGAGGGGTGTGGGTTATATCAGTGTGACAATAAGGGGTGTGTGGTATGTTAGTGTTACAGTGAGGGGTGTGGTGTATATCAGAGTGCTACAGTGAGGGATGTGGGGTATATCAGAGTGTTACAGTGAGGGGTGCAGGGTATATCAGTGTTACAGTGAGGGGTGTGCGTTATATCAGTGTGTTACAGTGAGGGGTATGGGGTATATCAGTGTGTTACAGTGAGGGGTGTGGGGTATATCAGTGTTACAGAGAGGGGTGTGGGGTATATCAGAGTGTTACATTGAGGGGTGCAGGGTATATCAGTGTTACAGTGAGGGGTGTGCGTTATATCAGTGTGTTACAGTGAGGGGTATGGGGTATATCAGTGTGTTACAGTGAGGGGTGTGGGGTATATCAGTGTTACAGAGAGTGGTGTGGGGTATATCAGAGTGTTACATTGAGGGGTGTGTGGTATATCAGTGTTACAGTGAGGGGTGTGGGTTATATCAGTGTGACAATAAGTGATGTGGGGTATATCAGTGTTACAGTGAGGTGTCGGGGTGCATCAGTGTTACAGTGAGGTGTCGGGGTATATCAGTGTGACAGTGAGGGGTGCGGGGTATATCAGTGTTACAGTGAGGGGTGTGGGGTATATCAGTGTGTTACAGTGAGCGATGTGGTGTATATCAGAGTGTTACAGTGAGGGGTGCAGCGTATATCAGTGTTACAGTGAGGGGTGTGGGGTATATCAGAGTGTTACAGTGAGGTGTCGGGGTATATCAGTGTGACAGTGAGGGGTGCGGGGTATATCAGTGTTACAGTGACGGGTGTGGGGTATATCACTGTGTTACAGAGAGGGGTGTGTTGTATATCAGTGTTCTACAGTGAGGGGTGTGGTGTATATCAGTGTTACAGTGAGGGGTGTGGGGTATATCAGAGTGTTACAGTGAGGGATGTGGGGTATATCAGAGTGTTCGTGAGGGGTGCAGGGTATATCAGTGTTACAGTGAGGGGTGTGCGTTATATCAGTGTGTTACAGTGAGGGCTATGGGGTATATTAGTGTGTTACAGTGAGGGGTGTGGGGTATATCAGTGTTACAGTGAGGGGTGTGGTGTATATCAGAGTGTTACATTGAGGGGTGTGTGGTATATCAGTGTTACAGTGATGGGTGTGGGTTATATCAGTGTGACAATAAGGGATGTGGGGTATATTAGTGTTACAGTGAGGTGTCGGGCTGTATCAGTGTTACAGTGAGGGATGTGGGGTATAGCAGAGTGTTACAGTGAGGGGTGCAGGGTATATCAGTGTTACAGTGAGGGGTGTGCGTTATATCAGTGTGTTACAGTGAGGGCTATGGGGTATATCAGTGTAACAATGAGGGGTGTGGTGTATATCAGTGTTTTATAGTGACGTGTGTTGGGTATATCAGTGTTACAGTGAGGGGTGTTGGCTATATCACTGTGTTACAGTGAAGGGTGTTGTAAATATCAGTGTGTTACAGTGAGGGGTGTTAGCTATATCAGAGTGTTACAGTGAGGGGTTTTGGCTATATCAGTGTTACAGTGAGGGGTGTGGTGTATTTCAGTGTGTTAAAATGAGGGGTGTGGGGTATATCAGTGTTACAGTGAGGGGTGTGCAGTATATCAGGGTGTTATAGTGACGGGTGTGGAGTATATCAGTGTTACAATTAGGGTGTGGGGTATATCAGAGTGTTGCAGTGAGTGGTGTGGGGTATATCAGAGTGTTACAGTGAGGGGTGTGTGGTATATCAGTGTTAAAATGAGGGGTGTGAGTTATATCAGTGTGACAATAACGGGTGTGAGGTATATCAGTGTTACAGTGACGGGTGTGGTATATATCAGTGTTACAGTGAGTGGTGTGAGATATATAGAATACTATATGGAGGGCTGTGGGGTATATCAGAGTGTTACAGTGAGTGGTGTGGGGTATATCAGTGTTACATTGAGAGGTATGGGTTATATCAGTGTGACAATAAGGGGTGTGGTGTATATCAGTGTTACAGTGAGGTGTTTGAGGTATATCACTGTTACAGTGAGGGGTGTGGTGTATATCAGTGTGTTGCAGTGAGGGGTGTGTGGTATATCTGTGTTACAGTGAGGGGTGTGGGTTATATCAGTGTGACAATAAGGGGTGTGCTGGATATCACTGTGTTGCAGTGAGGGGTGTCGGGTATATCAGTGTTACATTGAGGGGTGTGTGGTATATCAGTGTTACAGTGAGGGGTGTGGGTTATATCAGTGTGACGATAAGGGGTGTGTGGTATGTTAGTGTTACAGTGAGGGGTGTGGTGTATATCAGAGTGTTACAGTGAGGGATGTGGGGTATATCAGAGTGTTACAGTGAGGGGTGTGGGGTTTATCAGTGTTACAGTGAGGGGTGTGGGGTATATCAGTGTTACAGTGAGGGGTGTGTGGTATATCAGTGTTACAGTGAGGGGTGTAGGGTTTATCAGTCTGTTACAGTAAGGGGTGTTGGTTATATCAGTGTGTTACAGTGAGGGGTATGCAGTATATCAGTGTTACAGTGAGGGGTATGCGATATATCAATGTTCCAGTGAGGGGTGTGGGATTTATCAGAGTGTTACAATGAGGGGTGTTGGGTCTATCAGTGTGTTACAGTGAGGGGTGTGGGGTATATCACTGTGTTACAGTGAGGGCTGTGGTGTAAATCAATGTTTTACAGTGAGTGGTGTGGGGTATATCAGAGTGTTACAGTGAGGGGTGTGGTGTATATCAGTGTTACAGTGAGGGGTGTGGTGTATATCAGTGTTACAGTGAGGGGTGTGGAGTATATCAGTGTTACAGTGGGGGGTGTGGGGTATAGCAGAAAATTACAGTGAGGGGTGTGGGGTATATCAGAGTTACAGTGAGGGGTGTGGGTTATCTCAGTCTGTTACAGTGAGGGGTGTTGGTATTATCAGTGTGTTACAGTGAGGGGTGTGGGGTATATCAGTGTTACAGTGAGTGGTGTGGGGTATATCAGTGCTACAGTGAGGGGTGTGGGGTATATATGTGTTACAGTGAGGGGTGTGGTGTATATCAGTGTGTTACAGTGAGGGGTGTGGGGTATATCAGTGTGTTCCAGTGAGAGGTGTTGGGTATATCAGAATGTTACAGTGAGGGGTGTGGGATATATCAGAGTGTTACATTGAGAGGTAATGGCTGTATCACTGTGTTACAGTAAGGGGTGTTGTATATATTAGTGTGTTACAGTGAGGGGTGTGCGGTATATCAGTGTTACAGTGAGGGGTCGGGGAATATCAGTGTTACAGTGAGGGGTGTGGGGTATATCAATGTTACAATGAGGGGTGCGGGGTATATCAGTTAAACAGTGATGGGTGTGGTGTATATCAGTGTTACAGTGAGGGGTGTGGTGTATATCAGTGTTACAGTGAGGGGTGTGGGGTTTATCAGTCTGTTACAGTGAGGGGTGTTGGTTATATCAGTGTGTTACAGTGAGGGGTGTGGGGTATATCAGTGTTACAGTGAGGGGTGTAGGGTTTATCAGTCTGTTACAGTAAGGGGTGTTGGTTATATCAGTGTGTTACAGTGAGGGGTATGCAGTATATCAGTGTTGCAGTGAGAGGTATGCGATATATCAATGTTACAGTGAGGGGTGTGGGATTTATCAGAGTGTTACAGTGAGAGGTAATGGCTATATCACTGTGTTACAGTAAGGGGTGTTGTATATATTAGTGTGTTACAGTGAGTGGTGTGCGGTATATCAGTGTTACAGTGAGGGGTCGGGGAATATCAGTGTCACAGTGAGGGGTGTGGCGTATATCAATGTTACAGTGAGGGGTGCAGGGTATATCAGTTTTACAGTGAGGGGTGTGGGGAATATCAGTGTTACAGTGAGGTGTGTGGTGTATTTGAGTGTGTTACAGTGAGAGGCGTGGGGTATATCAGTGTTACAGTGGGGGTGCGGGGTATATATGTGTTACAGTGAGGGGTGTGGTGTATATCAGTGTGTTACAGTGAGGGGTGTGGGATATATCAGTGTGTTACAGTGAGGGGTGTGGTGTATATCAATATTACAGTGAGGGGTGTGGGGTATATCAGAGTGTTACAGTGAGGTGTGTGGGGTATATCACTGTGTTACAGTGAGGGGTGTGGTGTAAATGAATGTTTTACAGTGAGTGGTGTGGGGTAATTCAGAGTGTTACAGTGAGGGGTGAGGTGTATATCAGTGTTACAGTGAGGTGTGTGGCGTATATCAGTGTTACAGTGAGGGGTGTGGACTTTATCAGTGTTACAGTGAGGGGTGTGGGGTATATCAGAAAGTTACAGTGAGGGGTGTGGGGTATATCAGAGTTACAGTGAGGGGTGTGGCGTATATCAGTGTTACAGTGAGGGGTGTGGAGTATATCTGTGTTACAGTGAGGGGTGTGGGGTATATCAGAGTTACAGTGAGGGGTGTGGGTATATCAGTCTGTTACAGTGAGGGGTGTGTTGTATATCAGTGTGTTACAGTGAGGGGTGTGTGGTATATCAGTGTTACAGTGAGGGGTGTGGTGTATATCAGAGTGTTACAGTGAGGAGTGTGGGATAGATCACTGTGTTACAGTGAGGAGTCCGGTGTATGTCAGTGTTTTACAGTGAGGGGTGTGGTGTATATCAGTGTTACAGTGAGTGGTGTGGTGTATATCAGAGTGTTACAGTGAGGGGTGTGGTGTATATCAGTGTTACAGTGAGGGGTGTGGTGTAAATCAATGTTTTACAGTGAGTGGTGTGGGGTATATCAGAGTGTTACAGTGAGGGGTGTGGTGTATGTCAGTGTTACAGTGAGGGGTGTGGTGTATATCAGTGTTACAGTGAGGGATGTGGAGTATATCAGTGTTACAGTGAGGGGTGCGGGGTATAGCAGAAAGTTACAGTCAGGGGTGTGGGGTATATTAGTGTGTTCCAGTGAGAGTTGTTGGGTATATCAGACTGTTACAGTGAGGGGTGTAGGATATATCAGAGTGTTACATTGAGAGGTAATGGCTATATCACTGTGTTACAGTAAGGGGTGTTGTATATATTAGTGTGTTACAATGAGGAGTGCGGGGTATATCAGTTAAACAGTGAGGGGTGTGGGGAACATCAGTGTTACAGTGAGGTGTGTGGTGTATTTGAGAGTGTTACAGTGAGGGGTGTGGGGTATATTGCAGTGTTACAGTGAGGGCTGTGGTGTAAATCAATGTTTTACACTGAGTGGTGTGGGGTATATCAGAGTGTTGCAGTGAGGGGTGTGGCGTACATCAGTGTTACAGTGAGGCGTGTGGAGTATATCAGTGTTACAGTGAGGGGTGTGGGGTATAGCAGAAAGTTACAGTGAGGGGTGTGGGGTATATCAGAGTTACAGTGAGTGGTGTGAGTTATCTCAGTCTGTTACAGTGAGGGTTGTTAGTTATATCAGTGTGTTACAGTGAGGGTTGTGGGGTATATCAGTGTTACAGTGAGGGGTGTAGGGTTTATCAGTCTGTTACAGTAAGGGGTGTTGGTTATATCAGTGTGTTACAGTGAGGGGTATGCAGTATATCAGTGTTACAGTGAGGGCTGTGGTGTAAATCAATGTTTTACAGTGAGTGGTGTGGGGTATATCAGAGTGTTACAGTGAGAGGTGTTGGGTATATCAGAATGTTACAGTGAGGGGTGTGGGATATATCAGAGTGTTACAGTGAGAGGTAATGGCTATATCACTGTGTTACAGTAAGGGGTGTTGTATATATTAATGTGTTACAGTGAGGGGTGTGCGGTATATCAGTGTTACAGTGAGGGGTCGGGGTATATCAGTGTTACAGTGAGAGGTGTGGGGTATATCAGTGTTACAGTGAGGGGTGCGGGGTATATATGTGTTACAGTGAGGGGTGTGGTGTATATCAGTGTGTTACAGTGAGGGGTGTGGGATATATCAGTGTGTTACAGTGAAGGGTGTGGGGTATATCAATATTACAGTGAGGTGTGTGGGGTATATTAGAGTGTTACAGTGAGGGGTGTGGGGTATATCACTGTGTTACAGTGAGGGGTGTGGTGTAAATGAATGTTTTACAGTGAGTGGTGTGGGGTATATCAGAGTGTTACAGTGAGGGGTGAGGTGCATATCAGTGTTACAGTGAGGGGTGTGGCGTATATCAGTGTTACAGTGAGGGGTGTGGAGTATATCAGTGTTACAGTGAGGGGTGTGGGGTATATCAGAAAGTTACAGTGAGGGGTGTGGGGTATATCAGAGTTACAGTGATGGGTGTGGCGTATATCAGTGTTACAGTGAGGGGTGTGGAGTATATCTGTGTTACAGTGAGGGGTGTGGGGTATATCAGAAAGTTACAGTGAGGGGTGTGTGGTATATCAGTGTTACAGTGAGGGGTGTGGTGTATATCAGAGTGTTACAGTGAGGAGTGTGGGATAGATCACTGTGTTACAGTGAGGGGTCTGGTGTATGTCAGTGTTTTACAGTGAGTGGTGTGGGGTATATCCGAGTGTTACAGTGAGGGGTGTGGTGTATTTCAGAGTGTTACAGTGATGGGTGTGGTGTATATCAGTGTTACAGTGAGGGGTGTGGTGTATATCAGTGTTACAGTGAGGGGTGTGGGGTGTATCAGTGTTACAGTGAGCGGTGTGTGGTATATCAGTGTTACAGTGAGGGGTGGAGGGTTTATCAGTCTGTTACAGTAAGGGGTGTTGGTTATATCAGTGTGTTACAGTGAGGGGTATGCAGTATATCAGTGTTACAGTGAGGGGTATGCGATATATCAATGTTCCAGTGAGGGGTGTGGGATTTATCAGAGTGTTACAATGAGGGGTGTTGGGTCTATCAGTGTGTTACAGTGAGGGGTGTGGGGTATATCACTGTGTTACAGTGAGGGCTGTGGGGTAAATCAATGTTTTACAGTGAGTGGTGTGGGGTATATCAGAGTGTTGCAGTGAGGGGTGTGGCGTATATCAGTGTTACAGTGAGGGGTGTGGAGTATATCAGTGTTACAGTGAGGGGTGTGGGGTATAGCAGAAAGTTACAGTGAGGGGTGTGGGGTATATCAGAGTTACAGTGAGTGGTGTGAGTTATCTCAGTCTGTTACAGTGAGGGATGTTAGTTATATCAGTGTGTTACAGTGAGGGGTGTGGGGTATATCAGTGTTACAGTGAGTGGTGTGGGGTATATCAGTGCTACAGTGAGGGGTGTGGGGTATATATGTGTTACAGTGAGGGGTGTGGTGTATATCAGTGTGTTACAGTGAGGGGTGTGGGCTATATCAGTGTGTTCCAGGGAGAGGTGGTGGGTATATCAGAATGTTACAGTGAGGGGTGTGGGATATATCAGAGTGTTGCAGTGAGAGGTAATGGCTATATCACTGTGTTACAGTATGGGTGTTGTATATATTAGTGTGTTACAGTGAGGGGTGTGCGGTATATCAGTGTTACAGTGATAGGTCGGGGAATATCAGTGTTACAGGGAGGGGTGTGGGGTATATCAATGTTACAGTGAGGGGTGTGGGGTATATCAGTGTTACAGTGACGGGTGCGGGGTATATATGTGTTACAGTGACGTGTGCGGGGTATATATGTGTTACAGTGAGGGGTGTGGTGTATATCAGTGTGTTACAGTGAGGGGTGTGGGATATATCAGTGTGTTACAGTGAGGGGTGTGGGGTATATCAACATTACAGTGAGGGGTGTGGGCTATATCAGCGTGTTACAGTGAGAGGTAATGGCTATATCACTGTGTTACAGTAAGGTGTGTTGTATATATCAGTGTGTTACAGTGAGGGGTGTGCGGTATATCAGTGTTACAGTGAGGGGTGCAGGGTATATCAATTTTACAGTGAGGGGTGTGGGGTATATCAGTGTTACAGTGAGGGGTGTGGTGTATTTGAGTGTGTTACAGTGAGGGGTGTTGGTTATATCAGTGTGTTACAGTGAGGGGTGAGGGGTATATCAAAGTGTTACAGTGAGGGGTGTGGTGTATATCAGAGTGTGACAGTGAGGGGTGTGGTGTATATCAAAGTGTTACAGTGAGGGGTGTGGTGTATATCAGAGTGTTACAGTGATGGGTGTGGTGTATTTCAGTCTGTTACAGTGAGGGGTGTGGGGTTTATCGTGTTACAGTGAGGGGTTTGCGGTATAAAGGTGTTACAGTGAGGGGTGTGGGGTATATCAGTGTTGCAGTGAGTGGTGTGGGGTGTATCAGAGTGTTACAGTGAGGGATGTGGGAAAAATCAGCGTTACAGTGAGGGATGTAGGGTATATCAGTGTTACAGTGAGGTATCGGGGTATATCAGTGTTACAGTGAGGTGTCGGGGTATATCAGTGTGACAGTGAGGGGTGCGGGGTATATCAGTGTTACAGTGAGGGGTGTGGGGTATATCAGAGCGTTACAGTGAGGGCTGTTGGGTATATCAGTGTGTTACAGTGAGGTGTGTGGGGTATCAGCTGATATCAGCGTGTTGCAGTGAGGGGTTTAGGGAATATTAGATTGTTACAGTGAGGGGTGTGGAGTATGTCAGTGTGTTACAGTAAGGTGTGTGGGGTATATCAGTGTGTTACAGTGAGGGACGTGAGATATATCACTATGTTACAGTGAGGGTTGTGGTGTATATCAGTGTGTTGCAGTGAGGGGTGTGTGGTATATCAGTGTTACAGTGAAGGGTGTGGGTTATATCACTGTATTAAAGTGAGGGGTGTTGGTTACATCAGTGTTACAGTGAGGGGTGTGGGTTATATCAGTGTGTTACATTGAGGTGTGTGTGGTATATCAGTTTTACAGTGAGGTGTGTCTGTTATATCAGTGTGACAATGAGGGGTGTGGGGTATATCACTGTTACAGTGACGGGTGTGGTGTATATCACTGTTACAGTGAGGGGTGTGGGATATATCAATATTACATGGAGGGGTGTGGGGTATACAGGAGTGTTACAGTGAAGTGTGTTGTGTATATCAGTGTGTTAAAGTGAGGGGTGTGGGGTATATCAATGTTACAGTGAGGGGTGTGGGGTATGTCAGAGTTTTACAGTGAGGGGTGTGAGGTATATCACTGTGTTACAGTGAGGGATGTGGTGTATATCAGTGTGTTACAGTGGGGGGTGTGGTGTATATCAGTGTTACAGTGAGGGGTGTCGGGTTTATCAGTCTGTTACAGTGAGGGGTTTTGGTTATATCAGTGTGTTACAGTGAGGGGTATGCAGTATATCAGTGTTACAGTGAGGGGTATGCGATATATTAAAGTTACAGTGAGGGGTGTGGGGTATATCAGAGTGTGACAGTGAGGGGTGTGGTGTATATCAAAGTGTTACAGTGAGGGGTGTGGTGTATATCAGAGTGTTACAGTGATGGGTGTGGCGTATATCAGTGTTACAGTGAGGGGTGTGGAGTATATCTGTGTTACAGTGAGGGGTGTGGGGTATATCAGAAAGTTACAGTGAGGTGTGTGTGGTATATCAGTGTTACAGTGAGGGGTGTGGTGTATATCAGAGTGTTACAGTGAGGAGTGTGGGATAGATCACTGTGTTACAGTGAGGGGTCTGGTGTATGTCAGTGTTTTACAGTGAGAGGTGTGGGGTATATCAGAGTGTTACAGTGAGGGGTGTGGTGTATTTCAGAGTGTTACAGTGAGGGGTGTGGTGTATATCAGAGTGTTACAGTGATGGGTGTGGTGTATATCAGTGTTACAGTGAGGGGTGTGGTTTATATCAGTGTTACAGTAAGGGGTGTGGGGTTTATCAGTCTGTTACAGTGAGGGGTGTTGGTTATATCAGTGTGTTACAGTGAGGGGTGTGGGGTATATCAGTGTTACAGTGAGGGGTGTGGGGTATATCAGTGTTACAGTGAGCGGTGTGTGGTATATCAGTGTTACAGTGAGGGGTGGAGGGTTTATCAGTCTGTTACAGTAAGGGGTGTTGGTTATATCAGTGTGTTACAGTGATGGGTGTGGTGTATATCAGTGTTACAGTGAGGGGTATGCAGTATATCAGTGTTGCAGTGAGGGGTGTGGCGTATATCAGTGTTACAGTGAGGGGTGTGGAGTATATCAGTGTTACAGTGAGGGGTGTGGGGTATAGCAGAAAGTTACAGTGAGGGGTGTGGGGTATATCAGAGTTACAGTGAGTGGTGTGAGTTATCTCAGTGTTACAGTGAGTGGTGTGGGGTATATCAGTGCTACAGTGATTGGTGTGGGGTATATATGTGTTACAGTGAGGGGTGTGGTGTATATCAGTGTGTTACAGTGAGGGGTGTGGGGTATATCAGTGTGTTCCAGAGAGAGGTGTTGGGTATATCAGAATGTTACAGTGAGGGGTGTGGGATATATCAGAGTGTTACAGTGAGAGGTAATGGCTATATCACTGTGTTACAGTATGGGTGTTGTATATATTAGTGTGTTACAGTGAGGGGTGTGCGGTATATCAGTGTTACAGTGAGGGGTCGGGGAATATCAGTGTTACAGTGAGGGGTGTGGGGTATATCAATGTTACAGTGAGGGGTGCGGGGTATATCAGTTTTACAGTGAGGGGTGTGGGGTATATCAGTGTTACAGTGACGGGTGCGGGGTATATATGTGTTACAGTGAGGGGTGTGGTGTATATCAGTGTGTTACAGTGAGGGGTGTGGGATATATCAGTGTGTTACAGTGAGGGGTGTGGGGTATATCAACATTACAGTGAGGGGTGTGGGGTATATCAGAGTGTTACAGTGAGAGGTAATGGCTATATCACTGTGTTACAGTAAGGGGTGTTGTATATATCAATGTGTTACCGTGAGGTGTGTGGGGTATATCAGTGTTACAGTGAGGGGTGCAGGGTATATCAGTGTTACAGTGAGGGGTGTGGGGTATATCAGTGTTACAGTGAGGGGTGTGGTGTATTTCAGTGTGTTACAGTGAGGGGTGTGGGGTTTATCGTGTTACAGTGAGGGGTGTGCGGTATAAAGGTGTTACAGTGAGGGGTGTGGGGTATATCAGTGTTGCAGTGAGTGGTGTGGGGTGTATCAGAGTGTTACAGTGAGGGATGTGGGATATATCAGTGTTACAGTGAGGGATGTAGGGTATATCAGTGTTACAGTGAGGTGTCGGGGTATATCAGAGCGTTACAGTGAGGGCTGTTGGGTATATCAGTGTGTTACAGTGAGGTGTGTGGGGTATCAGCTGATATCAGTGTGTTGCAGTGAGGGGTTTAGGGAATATTAGATTGTTGCAGTGAGGGGTGTGGAGTATGTCAGTGTTACAGTGAGGGGTGTGGGGTATATCAGAACGTTACAGTGAGGGGTGTGGGGTATATCAGTGTGTTACAGTAAGGTGTGTGGGGTATATCAGTGTGTTACAGTGAGGGACGTGAGGGATATCACTATGTTACAGTGAGGGTTGTGGTGTATATCAGTGTGTTGCAGTGAGGGGTGTGTGGTATATCAGTGTAACAGTGAAGGGTGTGGGTTATATCAGTGTATTAAAGTGAGGGGTGTTGGTTACATCAGTGTTACAGTGAGGGGTGTGGGGTATATCAGTGTTACAGTGACGGGTGTGGTGTATATCAGTGTTACAGTGAGGGGTGTGGGATATATCAATATTACATGGAGGGGTGTGGGGTATACAGGAGTGTTACAGTGAAGTGTGTTGTGTATATCAGTGTGTTAAAGTGAGGGGTGTGGGGTATATCAATGTTACAGTGAGGGGTGTGGGGTATGTCAGAGTTTTACAGTGAGGGGTGTGAGGTATATCACTGTGTTACAGTGAGGGGTATGCAGTATATCAATGTTCCAGTGAGGGGTGTGGGATTTATCAGAGTGTTACAATGAGGGGTGTTGGGTATATCAGAATGTTACAGTGAGCGCTGTGGTGTAAATCAATGTTTTACAGTGAGTGGTGTGGGGTATATCAGAGTGTTGCAGTGAGGGGTGTGGCGTATATCAGTGTTACAGTGAGGGGTGTGGAGTATATCAGTGTTACAGTGAGGGGTGTGGGGTATAGCAGAAAGTTACAGTGAGGAGTGTGGGGTATATCAGAGTTACAGTGAGTGGTGTGAGTTATCTCAGTCCGTTACAGTGAGGGGTGTTAGTTATATCAGTGTGTTACAGTGAGGGGTGTGGGGTATATCAGTGTGTTCCAGTGAGAGGTGTTGGGTATATCAGAATGTTACAGTGAGGGGTGTGGGATATATCAGAGTGTTACAGTGAGAGGTAATGGCTATATCACTGTGTTACAGTATGGGTGTTGTATATATTAGTGTGTTACAGTGAGGGGTGTGCGGTATATCAGTGTTACAGTGAGGGGTCGGGGAATATCAGTGTTACAGTGAGGGGTGTGGGGTATATCAATGTTACAGTGACGGGTGCGGGGTATATATGTGTTACAGTGAGGGGTGTGGTGTATATCAGTGTGTTACAGTGAGGGGTGTGGGATATATCAGTGTGTTACAGTGAGGGGTGTGGGGTATATCAACATTACAGTGAGGGGTGTGGGGTATATCAGAGTTACAGTGAGTGGTGTGAGTTATCTCAGTCTGTTACAGTGAAGGGTGTTAGTTATATCAGTCTGTTACAGTGAGGGGTGTGGGGTATATATGTGTTACAGTGAGGGGTGTGGTGTATATCAGTGTGTTACAGTGAGGGGTGTGGGGTATATCAGTGTGTTCCAGTGAGAGGTGTTGGGTATATCAGAATGTTACAGTGAGGGCTGTGGTGTAAATCAATGTTTTACAGTGAGTGGTGTGCGGTATATCAGAGTGTTGCAGTGAGGGGTGTGGCGTATATCAGTGTTACAGTGAGGGGTGTGGAGTATATCAGTGTTACAGTGAGGGGTGTGGGGTATAGCAGAAAGTTACAGTGAGGGGTGTGGGGTATATCAGAGTTACAGTGAGTGGTGTGAGTTATCTCAGTCTGTTACAGTGAGGGGTGTTAGTTATATCAGTGTGTTACAGTGAGGGGTGTGAGTTATCTCAGTGTTACAGTGAGTGGTGTGGGGTATATCAGTGCTACAGTGAGGGGTGTGGGGTATATATGTGTTACAGTGAGGGGTGTGGTGTATATCAGTGTGTTACAGTGAGGGGTGTGGGGTATATCAGTGTGTTCCAGTGAGAGGTGGTGGGTATATCAGAATGTTACAGTGAGGGGTGTGGGATATATCAGAGTGTTACAGTGAGAGGTAATGGCTATATCACTGTGTTACAGTATGGGTGTTGTATATATTAGTGTGTTACAGTGAGGGGTGTGCGGTATATCAGTGTTACAGTGAGGGGTCGGGGAATATCAGTGTTACAGTGAGGGGTGTGGGGTATATCAATGTTACAGTGAGGGGTGCGGGGTATATCAGTTTTACAGTGAGGGGCGTGGGGTATATCAGTGTTACAGTGACGGGTGCGGGGTATATATGTGTTACAGTGAGGGGTGTGGTGTATATCAGTGTGTTACAGTGAGGGGTGTGGGATATATCAGTGTGTTACAGTGAGGGGTGTGGGGTATATCAACATTACAGTGAGGGGTGTGGGGTATTGCAGAGTGTTACAGTGAGAGGTAATGGCTATATCACTGTTACAGTAAGGGATGTTGTATATATCAGTGTCTTACAGTGAGGGGTGTGCGGTATATCAGTGTTACAGTGAGGGGTGCGGGGTATATCAATTTTACAGTGAGGGGTGTGGGGTATATCAGTGTTACAGTGAGGGGTGTGGTGTATTTGAGTGTGTTACAGTGAGGGTTGTTGGTTATATCAGTGTGTTACAGTGAGGGGTGTGGGATATATCAGTGTTACAGTGAGGGGTGCAGGGTATATCAGTGTTACAGTGAGGGGTGTGGGGTATATCAGTGTTACAGTGAGGGGTGTGGTGTATTTCAGTGTGTTACAGTGAGGGGTGTGGGGTTTATCGTGTTACAGTGAGGGGTGTGCGGTTTAAAGGTGTTACAGTGAGGGGTGTGGGGTGTATCAGTGTTGCAGTGAGTGGTGTGGGGTGTATCAGAGTGTTACAGTGAGGGATGTGGGATATATCAGTGTTACAGTGAGGGATGTAGGGTATATCAGTGTTACAGTGAGGTGTCGGGGTATATCAGTGTGACAGTGAGGGGTGCGGGGTATATCAGTGTTACAGTGAGGGATGTAGGGTATATCAGTGTTACAGTGAGGTGTCGGGGTATATCAGTGTTACAGTGAGGTGTCGGGGTATATCAGTGTGACAGTGAGGGGTGCGGGGTATATCAGTGTTACAGTGAGGGGTGTGGGGTATATCAGAGCGTTACAGTGAGGGCTGTTGGGTATATCAGTGTGTTACAGTGAGGTGTGTGGGGTATCAGCTGATATCAGCGTGTTGCAGTGAGGGGTTTAGGGAATATTAGATTGTTACAGTGAGGGGTGTGGAGTATGTCAGTGTTACAGTGAGGGGTGTGGGGTATATCAGAGCGTTACAGTGAGGGGTGTGGGGTATATCAGTGTGTTACAGTAAGGTGTGTGGGGTATATCAGTGTGTTACAGTGAGGGACGTGAGGTATATCACTATGTTACAGTGAGGGGTGTGGTGTACATCAGTTTGTTGCAGTGAGGGGTGTATGGTATATCAGTGTTACAGTGAAGGGTGTGGGTTATATCAGTGTATTAAAGTGAGGGGTGTTGGTTACATCAGTGTTACAGTGAGGGGTGTGGGTTATATCAGTGTGTTACATTGAGGGGTGTGTGGTATATCAGTGTTGCAGTGAGGGGTGTGGCGTATATCAGTGTTACAGTGAGGGGTGTGGAGTATATCAGTGTTACAGTGAGGGGTGTGGGGTATATCAGAGTTACAGTGAGTGGTGTGAGTTATATCAGTGTGTTACAGTGAGGGGTGTGGGGTATATCAGTGTTACAGTGAGTGGTGTGGGGTGTGGGGTATATCAGTGCTACAGTGAGGGGTGTGGGGTATATATGTGTTACAGTGAGGGGTGTGGTGTATATCAGTGTGTTACAGTGAGGGGTGTGTGGTATATCAGTGTGTTCCAGTGAGAGGTGTTGGTTACATCAGTGTTACAGTGAGGGGTGTGGGTTATATCAGTGTGTTACATTGAGGGGTGTGTGGTATATCAGTTTTACAGTGGGGTGTGTCTGTTATATCAGTGTGACAATGAGGGGTGTGGGGTATATCAGTGTTACAGTGACAGGTGTGGTGTATATCAGTGTTACAGTGAGGGGTGTGGGGTATATCAGTATTACAGTGAGGGGTGTGGGGTATATCAGTGTGTTACAGTGAGGGGTGTGGAGTATATCAGTCTTACAGTGAGGGATGTGGGGTATATCAGTGTTACAGTGAGGGATGTGGGTTATATCAGTGTGTTACAGTGAGGAGCGTGGTGTATATCAGTGTTAAAGTGAGTTGTGAGGGGTATATCAGTGTTACAATGAGGGGTGCGGGGTATATCAGTGTTACAGTGAAGGGTGTGGGTTATATCAGTGTATTACAGTGAGGGGTGTTGGTTATATCAGTGTTACAGTGAGTGGTGTGGTGTATATCACTGTGTTACAATGAGGATGTGGGGTATATCAGAGTGTTATAGTGAGGGGTGTGGGGTATATCACAGTTACAGTGAGTGGTGTGCTGTATATCAGTGTTACAGTGAGGGGTATGCGATATATCAATGTTACAGTGAGGGGTGTGGGATTTATCAGAGTGTTACAATGAGGGGTGTTGGGTCTATCGGTGTGTTACAGTGAGGGATTTGGGGTATATCACTGTGTTACAGTGAGGGCTGTGGTGTAAATCAATGTTTTACAGTGAGTGGTGTGGGGTATATCAGAGTGTTACAGTGAGTGGTGTGGGGTATATCAGTTCTACAGTGAGGGGTGTGGTGTATATCAGTGTGTTACAGTGAGGGGTGTGGGGTATATCAGTGTGTTCCAGTGAGAGGTGTTGGGTATATCAGAATGTTACAGTGAGGGGTGTGGGATATATCAGAGTGTTACAGTGAGAGGTAATGGCTATATCACTGTGTTACAGTAAGGGGTGTTGTATATATTAGTGTGTTACAGTGAGGGGTGTGCGGTATATCAGTGTTACAGTGAGGGGTCGGGGTATATCAGTGTTACAGTGAGAGGTGTGGGGTATATCAGTGTTACAGTGAGGGGTGTGGTGTATATCAGTGTGTTACAGTGAGGGGTGTGGGATATATCAGTGTGTTACAGTGAAGGGTGTGGGGTATATCAATATTACAGTGAGGGGTGTGGGGTATATCTGAGTGTTACAGTGAGTGGTGTGGGGTATATCAGAGTGTTACAGTGAGGGGTGAGGTGTATATCAGTGTTAGTGAGGGGTGTGGCGTATATCAGTGTTACAGTGGGGGGTGTGGAGTACATCAGTGTTACAGTGAGGGGTGTGGGGTATATCAGTGTTACAGTGAGGGGTGTGGTGTATTTCAGTGTGTTACAGTGAGGGGTGTGGGGTATATCAGAGTTACAGTGAGGGGTGTGGGTTATATCAGTGTGTTACAGTGAGGGGTGTGGGGTATATCAGAGTGTTACAGTGAGGGGTATGCGATATATCAATGTTACAGTGAGGGGTGTGGGATTTATCAGAGTGTTACAATGAGGGGTGTTGGGTCGATCAGTGTGTTACAGTGAGGGGTGTGGGGTATATCACTGTGTTACAGCGAGGGCTGTGGTGTAAATCAATGTTTTACAGTGAGTGGTGTGGGGTATATCAGAGTGTTACAGTGAGGGGTGTGGTGTATATCAGAGTTACAGTGAGGGGTGTGGTGTATATCAGTGTTACAGTGAGGGGTGTGGAGTATATCAGTGTTACAGTGAGGGGTGTGGGGTATAGCAGAAAGTTACAGTGAGGGGTGTGAGGTATTTCAGTGTGTTCCAGTGAGAGGTGTTGGGTATATCAGACTGTTACAGTGAGGGGTGTGGGATATATCAGAGTGTTACATTGAGAGGTAATGGCTATATCACTGTGTTACAGTAAGGGGTGTTGTATATATTATTGTGTTACAGTGAGGGTGTGCGGTATATCAGTGTTACAGTGAGGGGTCGGGGAATATCAGTGTTACAGTGAGGGGTGTGGGGTATATCAATGTTACAATGAGGGGTGCGGGGTATATCAGTTAAACAGTGAGGGGTGTGGGGAATATCAGTGTTACAGTGAGGTGTGTGGTGTATTTGAGAGTGTTACAGTGATGGGTGTGGTGTATATCAGTGTTACAGTGAGGGGTGTGGTGTATATCAGTGTTACAGTGAGGGGTGTGGGGTTTATCAGTCTGTTACAATGAGGGGTGTTGGGTCTATCAGTGTGTTACAGTGAGGGGTGTGGGGTATATCGCTGTGTTACAGTGAGGGCTGTGGTGTAAATCAATGTTTTACACTGAGTGGTGTGGGGTATATCAGAGTGTTGCAGTGAGGGGTGTGGCGTATATCAGTGTTACAGTGAGGGGTGTGGAGTATATCAGTGTTACAGTGAGGGGTGCGGGGTATAGCAGAAAGTTACAGTGAGGGGTGTGGGGTATATCAGAGTTACAGTGAGTGGTGTGAGTTAATTCAGTCTGTTACAGTGAGGAGTGTTAGTTATACCAGTGTGTTACAGTGAGGGTTGTGGGGTATATCAGTGTTACAGTGAGGGGTGTAGGGTTTATCAGTCTGTTACAGTAAGGGGTGTTGGTTATATCAGTGTGTTACAGTGAGGGGTATGCAGTATATCAGTGTTACAGTGAGGGGTATGCGATATATCAATGTTACAGTGAGGGGTGTGGGATTTATCAGAGTGTTACAATGAGGGGTGTTGGGTCTATCGGTGTGTTACAGTGAGGGATTTGGGGTATATCACTGTGTTACAGTGAGGGCTGTGGTGTAAATCAATGTTTTACAGTGAGTGGTGTGGGGTATATCAGAGTGTTACAGTGAGTGGTGTGGGGTATATCAGTTCTACAGTGAGGGGTGTGGGGTATATATGTGTTACAGTGAGGGGTGTGGTGTATATCAGTGTGTTACAGTGAGGGGTGTGGGGTATATCAGTGTTACAGTGAGGGGTGTGGGGTATATCAGTGTTAAAGTGAGGGGTGTGTGGTATATCAGTGTTACAGTGAGGGGTGGAGGGTTTATCCGTCTGTTACAGTAAGGGGTGTTGGTTATATCAGTGTGTTACAGTGAGGGGTATGCAGTATATCAGTGTTACAGTGAGGGGTATGCGATATATCAATGTTCCAGTGAGGGGTGTGGGATTTATCAGAGTGTTACAATGAGGGGTGTTGGGTCTATCAGTGTGTTACAGTGAGGAGTGTGGGGTATATCACTGTGTTACAGTGAGGGCTGTGGTGTAAATCAATGTTTTACAGTGAGTGGTGTGGGGTATATCAGAGTGTTGCAGTGAGGGGTGTGGCGTATATCAGTGTTACAGTGAGGGGTGTGGAGTATATCAGTGTTACAGTGAGGGGTGTGGGGTATCGCAGAAAGTTACAGTGAGGGGTGTGGGGTATATCCGAGTTACAGTGAGTGGTGTGAGTTATCTCAGTCTGTTACAGTGAGGGGTGTTAGTTATATCAGTGTGTTACAGTGAGGGGTGTGGGGTATATCAGTGTTACAGTGAGTGGTGTGGGGTATATCAGTGCTACAGTGAGGGGTGTGGGGTATATATATGTGTTACAGTGAGGGGTGTGGTGTATATCAGTGTGTTACAGTGAGGGGTGTGGGGTATATCAGTGTGTTCCAGTGAGAGGTGTTGGGTATATCAGAATGTTACAGTGAGGGGTGTGGGATATATCAGAGTGTTACAGTGAGAGGTAATGGCTATATCACTGTGTTACATTATGGGTGTTGTATATATTAGTGTGTTACAGTGAGGGGTGTGGGGTATATCAGTGTTACAGTGAGGGGTCGGGGAATATCAGTGTTACAGTGAGGGGTGTGGGGTATATCAATGTTACAGTGAGGGGTGCGGGGTATATCAGTTTTACAGTGAGGGGTCGGGGTATATCAGTGTTACAGTGACGGGTGCGGGGTATATATGTGTTACAGTGAGGGGTGTGGTGTATATCAGTGTGTTACAGTGAAGGGTGTGGGATATATCAGTGTGTTACAGTGAGGGGTGTGGGGTATATCAACATTAAAGTGATGGGTGTGGGGTATATCAGAGTGTTACAGTGAGAGGTAATGGCTATATCACTGTGTTACAGTAAGGGGTGTTGTATATATCAGTGTGTTACAGTGAGGATTGTGCGGTATATCAGTGTTACAGTGAGGGGTGTGGGGTATATCAATTTTACAGTGAGGGGTGTGGGGTATATCAGTGTTACAGTGAGGGGTGTGGTGTATTTGAGTGTGTTACAGTGAGGGGTGTTGGTTATATCAGTGTTACAGTGAGGGGTGCGGGGTATATCAGTGTTACAGTGAGGGGTGTGGGGTATATCAGTGTTACAGTGAGGGGTGTGGTGTATTTCAGTGTGTTACAGTGAGGGGTGTGGGGTATATCAGAGTTACAGTGAGGGGTGTGGCTTATATCAGTGTGTTACAGTGAGGGGTGTGGGGTATATCAGAGTGTTACAGTGAGGGGTATGCGATATATCAATGTTACAGTGAGGGGTGTGGGATTTATCAGAGTGTTACAATGAGGGGTGTTGGGTCGATCAGTGTGTTACAGTGAGGGGTGTGGGGTATATCACTGTGTTACAGCGAGGGCTGTGGTGTAAATCAATGTTTTACAGTGAGTGGTGTGGGGTATATCAGAGTGTTACAGTGAGGGGTGTGGTGTATATCAGAGTTACAGTGAGGGGTGTGGTGTATATCAGTGTTACAGTGAGGGGTGTGGAGTATATCAGTGTTACAGTGAGGGGTGTGGGGTATAGCAGAAAGTTACAGTGAGGGGTGTGGTGTATATCAGTGTGTTACAGTGAGGGGTGTGAGGTATTTCAGTGTGTTCCAGTGAGAGGTGTTGGGTATATCAGACTGTTACAGTGAGGGGTGCGGGGTATATCAGTGTTACAGTGAGGGGTGTGGTGTATTTCAGTGTGTTACAGTGAGGGGTGTGGGGTTTATCGAGTTACAGTGAGGGGTGTGCGGTATAAAGGTGTTACAGTGAGGGGTGTGGGGTATATCAGTGTTGCAGTGAGTGGTGTGGGGTGTATCAGAGTGTTACAGTGAGGGATGTGGGATATATCAGTGTTACAATGAGGGATGTAGGGTATATCAGTGTTACAGTGAGGTGTCGGGGTATATCAGTGTTACAGTGAGGTGTCGGGGTATATCAGTGTGACAGTGAGGGGTGTGGGGTATATCAGAGCGTTACAGTGAGGGCTGTTGGGTATATCAGTGTGTTACAGTGAGGTGTGTGGGGTATCAGCTGATATCAGCGTGTTGCAGTGAGGGGTTTAGGGAATATTAGATTGTTACAGTGAGGGGTGTGGAGTATGTCAGTGTTACAGTGAGGGGTGTGGGGTATATCAGAGCGTTACAGTGAGGGGTGTGGGGTATATCAATGTGTTACAGTAAGGTGTGTGGTGTATATCAGTGTGTTACAGTGAGGGACGTGAGATATATCACTATGTTACAGTTAGGGTTGTGGTGTATATCAGTGTGTTGCAGTGAGGGGTGTGTGGTATATCAGTGTTACAGTGAAGGGTGTGGGTTATATCACTGTATTAAAGTGAGGGGTGTTGGTTACATCAGTGTTACAGTGAGGGGTGTGGGTTATATCAGTGTGTTACATTGAGGGCTGTGTGGTATATCAGTTTTACAGTGAGGTGTGTCTGTTATATCAGTGTGACAATGAGGGGTGTGGGGTATATCAGTGTTACAGTGATGGGTGTGGTGTATATCAGTGTTACAGTGAGGGGTGTGGGATATATCAATATTATATGGAGGGGTGTGGGGTATACAGGAGTGTTACAGTGAAGTGTGTTGTGTATATCAGTGTGTTAAAGTGAGGGGTGTGGGGTATATCAGTGCTACAGTGAGGGGTGTGGGGTATATATGTGTTACAGTGAGGGGTGTGGTGTATATCAGTGTGTTACAGTGAGGGGTGTGGGGTATATCAGTGTGTTCCAGTGAGAGGTGTTGGGTATATCAGAATGTTACAGTGAGGGCTGTGGTGTAAATCAATGTTTTACAGTGAGTGGTGTGGGGTATATCAGAGTGTTGCAGTGAGGGGTGTGGCGTATATCAGTGTTACAGTGAGGGGTGTGGAGTATATCAGTGTTACAGTGAGGGGTGTGGGGTATAGCAGAAAGTTACAGTGAGGGATGTGGGGTATATCAGAGTTACAGTGAGTGGTGTGAGTTATCTCAGTCTGTTACAGTGAGGGGTGTTAGTTATATCAAAGTGTTACAGTGAGGGGTGTGGGGTATATCAGTGTTACAGTGAGTGGTGTGGGGTATATCAGTGCTACAGTGAGGGGTGTGGGGTATATATGTGTTACAGTGAGGGGTGTGGTGTATATCAGTGTGTTACAGTGAGGGGTGTGAGGTATATCAGTGTGTTCCAGTGAGAGGTGTTGGGTATATCAGAATGTTACAGTGAGGGGTGTGGGATATATCAGAGTGTTACAGTGAGAGGTAATGGCTATATCACTGTGTTACAGTATGGGTGTTGTATATATTAGTGTGTTACAGTGAGGGGTGTGCGGTATATCAGTGTTACAGTGAGGGGTCGGGGAATATCAGTGTTACAGTGAGGGGTGTGGGGTATATCAATGTTACAGTGAGGGGTGCGGGGTATATCAGTTTTACAGTGAGGGGCGTGGGGTATATCAGTGTTACAGTGACGGGTGCGGGGTATATATGTGTTACAGTGATGGGTGTGGTATATATCAGTGTCTTACAGTGAGGGGTGTGGGGTATATCAGAGTGTTACAGTGAGAGGTAATGGCTATATCACTGTGTTACAGTAAGGGGTGTTGTATATATCAGTGTCTTACAGTGAGGGTTGTGCGGTATATCAGTGTTACAGTGAGGGGTGCGGGGTATATCAATTTTACAGTGAGGGGTGTGGGTTATATCAGTGTTACAGTGAGTGGTGTGGTGTATTTGAGTGTGTTACAGTGAGGGGTGTTGGTTATATCAGTGTGTTACAGTGAGGGGTGCGGGGTATATCAGTGTTACAGAGAGGGGTGTGGGGTATATCTGTGTTACAGTGAGGGGTGTGGTGTATTTCAGTGTGTTACAGTGAGGGGTGTGGGGTTTATCGTGTTACAGTGAGGGGTGTGCGGTATAAAGGTGTTACAGTGAGGGGTGTGGGGTATATCAGTGTTGCAGTGAGTGGTGTGGGGTGTATCAGAGTGTTACAGTGAGGGATGTGGGATATATCAGTGTTACAGTGAGGGATGTAGGGTATATCAGTGTTACAGTGAGGTGTCGGGGTATATCAGTGTTACAGTGAGGTGTCGGGGTATATCAGTGTGACAGTGAGAGGTGCGGGGTATATCAGTGTTACAGTGAGGGGTGTGGGGTATATCAGAGGGTTACAGTGAGGGCTGTTGGGTATATCAGTGTGTTACAGTGAGGTGTGTGGGGTATCAGCTGATATCAGCGTGTTGCAGTGAGGGGTTTAGGGAATATTAGATTGTTACAGTGAGGGGTGTGGAGTATGTCAGTGTTACAGTGAGGGGTGTGGGGTATATCAGAGTGTTACAGTGAGGGGTGTGGGGTATATCAGTGTGTTACAGTAAGGTGTGTGGGGTATA
The DNA here is from genome assembly GCF_044704955.1 of Pristiophorus japonicus. NCBI lineage: Eukaryota > Metazoa > Chordata > Chondrichthyes > Pristiophoridae > Pristiophorus > Pristiophorus japonicus. Next base: position 123,779,309 of record NC_091988.1, on the reverse strand, counting down.
TCAGTGTGTTACAGTGAGGGACGTGAGGTATATCACCATGTTACAGTGAGGGTTGTGGTGTATATCAGTGTGTTGCAGTGAGAGGTGTGTGGTATATCAGTGTTACAGTGAAGGGTGTGGGTTATATCAGTGTATTAAAGTGAGGGGTGTTGGTTACATCAGTGTTACAGTGAGGGGTGTGGGTTATATCAGTGTGACAATGAGGGGTGTGGGGTATATCAGTGTTACAGTGACGGGTGTGGTGTATATCAGTGTTACAGTGAGGGGTGTGGGATATATCAATATTACATGGAGGGGTGTGGGGTATACAGGAGTGTTACAGTGAAGCGTGTTGTGTATATCAGTGTGTTAAATTGAGGGGTGTGGGGTATATCAATGTTACAGTGAGGGGTGTGGGGTATGTCAGAGTTTTACAGTGAGGGGTGTGAGGTATATCACTGTGTTACAGTGAGGGATGTGGTGTATATCAGTGTGTTACAGTGAGGGGTGTGGGGTATATCAGTGTTACAGTGAGAGGTGTGGTGTATATCAGTGTTGCCGTGAGAGGTGTGGTGTATATCAGTGTTATACAGTGAGGGGTGTGGTGTATATCACTGTGTTACCGTGAGGAGTGTGGGGTATATCAGAGTGTTGCAGTGAGGGGTGTGGGGTATATCACTGTGTTACAGTGAGGGGTGTGGGGTATATCAATGTTACAGTGAGGGGTGTGGGGTATATCAGTGTTACAGTGAGGGGTGTGGAGTATATCAGTATTACAGTGAGGGGTGTGGAGTATATCAGTGTGTTACAGTGAGGGGTGTGGAGTATATCAGTCTTACAGTGAGGGATGTGGGGTATATCAGTCTTACAGTGAGGGATGTGGGGTATATCAGTGTTACAGTGAGGGGTGTTGGGTATATCAGTGTGTTACAGTGAGGGGTGTGGGGTATATCAGAGTTACAGTGAGGGATGTGGGTTATATCAGTGTGTTACAGTGAGGGGCGTGGTGTATATCAGTCTTACAGTGAGGGATGTGGGGTATATCAGTGTTACAGTGAGGGGTGTTGGTTATATCAGTGTGTTACAGTGAGGGGTGTGGGGTATATCAGTGTTACAGTGAGGGGTGCGGGGTATATCAGTGTTACAGAGAGGGGTGTGGGGTATATCTGTGTTACAGTGAGGGGTGTGGTGTATTTCAGTGTGTTACAGTGAGGGGTGTGGGGTTTATCGTGTTACAGTGAGGGGTGTGCGGTATAAAGGTGTTACAGTGAGGGGTGTGGGGTATATCAGTGTTGCAGTGAGTGGTGTGGGGTGTATCAGAGTGTTACAGTGAGGGATGTGGGATATATCAGTGTTACAGTGAGGGATGTAGGGTATATCAGTGTTACAGTGAGGTGTCGGGGTATATCAGTGTTACAGTGAGGTGTCGGGGTATATCAGTGTGACAGTGAGAGGTGCGGGGTATATCAGTGTTACAGTGAGGGGTGTGGGGTATATCAGAGCGTTACAGTGAGGGCTGTTGGGTATATCAGTGTGTTACAGTGAGGTGTGTGGGGTATCAGCTGATATCAGCGTGTTGCCGTGAGGGGTTTAGGGAATATTAGATTGTTGCAGTGAGGGGTGTGGAGTATGTCAGTGTTACAGTGAGGGGTGTGGGGTATATCAGAGCGTTACAGTGAGGGGTGTGGGGTATATCAGTGTGTTACAGTAAGGTGTGTGGGGTATATCAGTGTGTTACAGTGAGGGACGTGAGGTATATCACTATGTTACAGTGAGGGTTGTGGTGTATATCAGTGTGTTGCAGTGAGAGGTGTGTGGTATATCAGTGTTACAGTGAAGGGTGTGGGTTATATCAGTGTATTAAAGTGAGGGGTGTTGGTTACATCAGTGTTACAGTGAGGGGTGTGGGTTATATCAGTGTGACAATGAGGGGTGTGGAGTATATCAGTGTTACAGTGACGGGTGTGGTGTATATCAGTGTTACAGTGAGGGGTGTGGGATATATCAATATTACATAGAGGGGTGTGGGGTATACAGGAGTGTTACAGTGAAGCGTGTTGTGTATATCAGTGTGTTAAAGTGAGGGGTGTGGGGTATATCAATGTTACAGTGAGGGATGTGAGGTATATCACTGTGTTACAGTGAGGGATGTGGTGTATATCAGTGTGTTACAGTGAGGGGTGTGGGGTATATCAGTGTTACAGTGAGAGGTGTGGTGTATATCAGTGTTACAGTGAGAGGTGTGGTGTATATCAGTGTGTTACAGTGAGGGGTGTGGTGTATATCACTGTGTTACCGTGAGGAGTGTGGGGTATATCAGAGGGTTGCAGTGAGGGGTGTGGGGTATATCACTGTGTTACAGTGAGGGGTGTGGGGTATATCAATGTTACAGTGAGGGGTGTGGGGTATATCAGTGTTACAGTGAGGGGTGTGGAGTATATCAGTATTACAGTGAGGGGTGTGGGGTATATCAGTGTGTTACAGTGAGGGGTGTGGAGTATATCAGTCTTACAGTGAGGGATGTGGGGTATATCAGTGTTACAGTGAGGGGTGTTGGGTATATCAGTGTGTTACAGTGAGGGGTGTGGGGTATATCAGAGTTACAGTGAGGGATGTGGGTTATATCAGTGTGTTACAGTGAGGGGCGTGGTGTATATCAGTGTTAAAGTGAGTTGTGAGAGGTATATCAGTGTTACAATGAGGGGTGCGGGGTATATCAGTGTTACAGTGAAGGGTGTGGGTTATATCAGTGTATTACAGTGAGGGGTGTTGGTTATATCAGTGTTACAGTGAGTGGTGTGGTGTATATCACTGTGTTACAGTGAGGGTAGTGGTGTATATCACTGTGTTACAGTGAGGGGTGGGCGGTATATCCGAGTGTTACAGTGAGGGGTATGTGGTATATCAGTGTTACAATGAGGATGTGGGGTACATCAGAGTGTTATAGTGAGGGGTGTGGGGTATATCAGAGTTACAGTGAGGGGTGTAGGGTATATCATTGTGTTACAGTGAGGGGATTGGGGTATATCAGAGTTACAGTGAGGGGTGTGGGTTATATCAGTGTGTTACAGTGAGGGGTGTGGGGTATATCAGAGTGTTGCAGTGAGGGGTATGCGATATATCAATGTTCCAGTGAGGGGTGTGGGATTTATCAGAGTGTTACAATGAGGGGTGTTGGGTCGATCAGTGTGTTACAGTGAGGGGTGTGGGGTATATCACTGTGTTACAGTGAGGGCTGTGGTGTAAATCAATGTTTTACAGTGAGTGGTGTGGGGTATATCAGAGTGTTACAGTGAGGGGTGTGGTGTATGTCAGTGTTGCAGTGAGGGGTGTGGTGTATATCAGTGTTACAGTGAGGGGTGTGGAGTATATCAGTGTTACAGTGAGGGGTGTGGGGTATAGCAGAAAGTTACAGTGAGGGGTGTGGTATATATCAGTGTGTTACAGTGAGGGGTGTGGGGTATATCAGTGTGTTCCAGTGAGAGGTGTTGGGTATATCAGACTGTTACAGTGAGGGGTGTGGGATATATCAGAGTGTTACATTGAGAGGTAATGGCTATATCACTGTGTTACAGTAAGGGGTGTTGTATATATTAGTGTGTTACAGTGAGGGGTGTGCGGTATATCAGTGTTACAGTGAGGGGTCGGGGAATATCAGTGTTACAGTGAGGGGTGCGGGGTATATATGTGTTGCAGTGAGGGGTGTGGTGTATATCAGTGTGTTACAGTGAGGGGTGTGGGATATATCAGTGTGTTACAGTGAAGGGTGTTGGGTATATCAATATTACAGTGAGGGGTGTGGGGTATATCAGAGTGTTACAGTGAGGGGTGTGGGGTATATCACTGTGTTACAGTGAGGGGTCTGGTGTATGTCAGTGTTTTACAGTGAGTGGTGTGGGGTATATCAGAGTGTTACAGTGAGGGGTATGGTGTATTTCAGAGTGTTACAGTGAGGGGTGTGGTGTATATCAGTGTTACAGTGAGGGGTGTGGTGTATATCAGTGTTACAGTGAGGGGTGTGGGGCATATCAGTGTTACAGTGAGGGGTGTGTGGTATATCAGTGTTACAGTGAGGGGTGGAGGGTTTATCAGTCTGTTACAGTAAGGGGTGTTGGTTATATCAGTGTGTTACAGTGAGGGGTATGCAGTATATCAGTGTTACAGTGAGGGGTATGCGATATATCAATGTTCCAGTGAGGGGTGTGGGATTTATCAGAGTGTTACAATGAGGGGTGTTGGGTCTATCAGTGTGTTACAGTGAGGGGTGTGGGGTATATCACTGTGTTACAGTGAGGGGTGTGTGGTATATCAGTGTTACAGTGAGGGGTGGAGGGTTTATCAGTCTGTTACAGTAAGGGGTGTTGGTTATATCAGTGTGTTACAGTGAGGGGTATGCAGTATATCAGTGTTACAGTGAGGGGTATGCGATATATCAATGTTCCAGTGAGGGGTGTGGGATTTATCAGAGTGTTACAATGAGGGGTGTTGGGTCTATCAGTGTGTTACAGTGAGGGGTGTGGGGTATATCACTGTGTTACAGTGAGGGCTGTGGTGTAAATCAATGTTTTACAGTGAGTGGTGTGGGGTATATCAGAGTGTTGCAGTGAGGGGTGTGGCGTATATCAGTGTTACAGTGAGGGGTGTGGAGTATATCAGTGTTACAGTGAGGGGTGTGGGGTATAGCAGAAAGTTACAGTGAGGGGTGTGGGGTATATCAGAGTTACAGTGAGTGGTGTGAGTTATCTCAATCCGTTACAGTGAGGGGTGTTAGTTATATCAGTGTGTTACAGTGAGGGGTGTGGGGTATATCAGTGTTACAGTGAGTGGTGTGGGGTATATCAGTGCTACAGTGAGGGGTGTGGGGTATATATGTGTTACAGTGAGAGGTGTGGTGTATATCAGTGTGTTACAGTGAGGGGTGTGGGGTATATCAGTGTGTTCCAGCGAGAGGTGTTGGGTATATCAGAATGTTACAGTGAGGGCTGTGGTGTAAATCAATGTTTTACAGTGAGTGGTGTGGGGTATATCAGAGTGTTGCAGTGAGGGGTGTGGCGTATATCAGTGTTACAGTGAGGGGTGTGGAGTATATCAGTGTTACAGTGAGGGGTGTGGGGTATAGCCGAAAGTTACAGTGAGGGGTGTGGGGTATATCAGAGTTACAGTGAGTGGTGTGAGTTATCTCAGTCTGTTACAGTGAGGGGTGTTAGTTATATCAGTGTGTTACAGTGAGGGGTGTGGGGTATATCAGTGTTACAGTGAGTGGTGTGGGGTATATCAGTGCTACAGTGAGGGGTGTGGGGTATATATGTGTTACAGTGAGGGGTGTGGTGTATATCAGTGTGTTACAGTGAGGGGTGTGGGGTATATCAGTGTGTTCCAGTGAGAGGTGTTGGGTATATCAGAATGTTACAGTGAGGGCTGTGGTGTAAATCAATGTTTTACAGTGAGGGGTGTGGGGTATAGCAGAAAGTTACAGTGAGGGGTGTGGGGTATATCAGAGTTACAGTGAGTGGTGTGAGTTATCTCAGTCTGTTACAGTGAGGGGTGTTAGTTATATCAGTGTGTTACAGTGAGGGGTGTGGGGTATATCAGTGTGTTACGTGAGGGGTGTGGGCTATATCAGTGTGTTCCAGTGAGAGGTGTTGGGTATATCAGAATGTTACAGTGAGGGGTGTGGGATATGTCAGAGTGTTACAGTGAGAGGTAATGGCTATATCACTGTGTTACAGTATGGGTGTTGTATATATTAGTGTGTTACAGTGAGGGGTGTGGGGTAAATCAGTGTTACAGTGAGGGGTCGGGGAATATCAGTGTTACAGTGAGGGGTGTGGGGTATATCAATGTTACAGTGAGGGGTGCGGGGTATATATGTGTTACAGTGAGGGGTGTGGTGTATATCAGTGTGTTACAGTGAGGGGTGTGGGATATATCAGTGTGTTACAGTGAAGGGTGTTGGGTATATCAATATTACAGTGAGGGGTGTGGGGTATATCAGAGTGTTACAGTGAGGGGTGTGGGGTATATCACTGTGTTACAGTGAGGGGTGTGGTGTAAATGAATGTTTTACAGTGAGTGGTGTGGGGTATATCAGAGTGTTACAGTGAGGGGTGAGGTGTATATCAGTGTTACAGTGAGGGGTGTGGCGTATATCAGTGTTACAGTGAGGGGTGTGGAGTATATCAGTGTTACAGTGAGGGGTGTGGGGTATATCAGAAAGTTACAGTGAGGGGAGTGGGGTATATCAGAGTTACAGTGATGGGTGTGGCGTATATCAGTGTTACAGTGAGGGGTGTGGAGTATATCTGTGTTACAGTGAGGGGTGTGGGGTATATCAGAAAGTTACAGTGAGGGGTGTGTGGTATATCAGTGTTACAGTGAGGGGTGTGGTGTATATCAGAGTGTTACAGTGAGGAGTGTGGGATACATCACTGTGTTGCAGTGAGGGGTCTGGTGTATGTCAGTGTTTTACAGTGAGTGGTGTGGGGTATATCAGAGTGTTACAGTGAGGGGTGTGGTGTATTTCAGAGTGTTACAGTGAGGGGTGTGGTGTATATCAGTGTTACAGTGAGGGGTGTGGTGTATATCAGTGTTACAGTGAGGGGTGTGGTGTATATCAGTGTTACAGTGAGGGGTGTGGGGCATATCAGTGTTACAGTGAGGGGTGTGTGGTATATCAGTGTTACAGTGAGGGGTGGAGGGTTTATCAGTCTGTTACAGTAAGGGGTGTTGGTTATATCAGTGTGTTACAGTGAGGGGTATGCAGTATATCGGTGTTACAGTGAGGGGTATGCGATATATCAATGTTCCAGTGAGGGGTGTGGGATTTATCAGAGTGTTACAATGAGGGGTGTTGGATCTATCAGTGTGTTACAGTGAGGGGTGTGGGGTATATCACTGTGTTACAGTGAGGGCTGTGGTGTAAATCAATGTTTTACAGTGAGTGGTGTGGGGTATATCAGAGTGTTGCAGTGAGGGGTGTGGCGTATATCAGTGTTACAGTGAGGGGTGTGGAGTATATCAGTGTTACAGTGAGTGGTGTGAGTTATCTCAATCCGTTACAGTGAGGGGTGTTAGTTATATCAGTGTGTTACAGTGAGGGGTGTGGGGTATATCAGTGTTACAGTGAGTGGTGTGGGGGATATCAGTGCTACAGTGAGGGGTGCGGGGTATATATGTGTTACAGTGAGAGGTGTGGTGTATATCAGTGTGTTACAGTGAGGGGTGTGGGGTATATCAGTGTGTTCCAGTGAGAGGTGTTGGGTATATCAGAATGTTACAGTGAGGGCTGTGGTGTAAATCAATGTTTTACAGTGAGTGGTGAGGGGTATATCAGAGTGTTGCAGTGAGGGGTGTGGCGTATATCAGTGTTACAGTGAGGGGTGTGGAGTATATCAGTGTTACAGTGAGCGGTGTGGGGTATAGCAGAAAGTTACAGTGAGGGGTGTGGGGTATATCAGAGTTACAGTGAGTGGTGTGAGTTATCTCAGTCTGTTACAGTGAGGGGTGTTAGTTATATCAGTGTGTTACAGTGAGGGTTGTGGGGTATATCAGTATTACAGTGAGTGGTGTGGGGTATATCAGTGCTACAGTGAGGGGTGTGGGGTATATATGTGTTACAGTGAGGGGTGTGGTATATATCAGTGTTTTACGTGAGGGGTGTGGGGTATATCAGTGTGTTCCAGTGAGAGGTGTTGGGTATATCAGAATGTTACAGTGAGGGGTGTGGGATATATCAGAGTGTTACAGTGAGAGGTAATGGCTATATCACTGTGTTACAGTATGGGTGTTGTATATATTAGTGTGTTACAGTGAGGGGTGTGCGGTATATCAGTGTTACAGTGAGGGGTCGGGGTATATCAGTGTGTTACAGTGAGGGGTGTGGGGTATATCAGTGTTACAGTGAGTGGTGTGGGGTATATCAGTGCTACAGTGAGGGGTGTGGGGTATATATGTGTTACAGTGAGGGGTGTGGTGTATATCAGTGTGTTACAGTGAGGGGTGTGGGGTATATCAGTGTGTTCCAGTGAGAGGTGTTGGGTATATCAGAATGTTACAGTGAGGGCTGTGGTGTAAATCAATGTTTTACAGTGAGTGGTGTGGGGTATATCAGAGTGTTGCAGTGAGGGGTGTGGCGTATATCAGTGTTACAGTGAGGGGTGTGGAGTATATCAGTGTTACAGTGAGGGGTGTGGGGTATAGCAGAAAGTTACAGTGAGGGGTGTGGGGTATATCAGAGTTACAGTGAGTGGTGTGAGTTATCTCAGTCTGTTACAGTGAGGGGTGTTAGTTATATCAGTGTGTTACAGTGAGGGGTGTGGGGTATATCAGTGTTACAGTGAGTGGTGTGGGGTATATCAGTGTTACAGTGAGGGGTGTGGAGTATATCAGTGTTACAGTGAGTGGTGTGAGTTATCTCAATCCGTTACAGTGAGGGGTGTTAGTTATATCAGTGTGTTACAGTGAGGGGTGTGGGGTATATCAGTGTTACAGTGAGTGGTGTGGGGGATATCAGTGCTACAGTGAGGGGTGTGCGGTATATCAGTGTTACAGTGAGGGGTCGGGGTATATCAGTGTGTTACAGTGAGGGGTGTGGGGTATATCAGTGTTACAGTGAGTGGTATGGGGTATATCAGTGCTACAGTGAGGGGTGTGGGGTATATATGTGTTACAGTGAGGGGTGTGGTGTATATCAGTGTGTTACAGTGAGGGGTGTGGGGTATATCAGTGTGTTCCAGTGAGAGGTGTTGGGTATATCAGAATGTTACAGTGAGGGCTGTGGTGTAAATCAATGTTTTAGAGTGAGTGGTGTGGGGTATATCAGAGTGTTGCAGTGAGGGGTGTGGCGTATATCAGTGTTACAGTGAGGGGTGTGGAGTATATCAGTGTTACAGTGAGGGGTGTGGGGTATAGCAGAAAGTTACAGTGAGGGGTGTGGGGTATATCAGAGTTACAGTGAGTGGTGTGAGTTATCTCAGTCTGTTACAGTGAGGGGTGTTAGTTATATCAGTGTGTTACAGTGAGGGGTGTGGGGTATATCAGTGTTACAGTGAGTGGTGTGGGGTATATCAGTGCTACAGTGAGGGGTGTGGGGTATATATGTGTTACAGTGAGGGGTGTGGTGTATATCAGTGTGTTACGTGAGGGGTGTGGGGTATATCAGTGTGTTCCAGTGAGAGGTGTTGGGTATATCAGAATGTTACAGTGAGGGGTGTGGGATATGTCAGAGTGTTACAGTGAGAGGTAATGGCTATATCACTGTGTTACAGTATGGGTGTTGTATATATTAGTGTGTTACAGTGAGGGGTGTGGGGTAAATCAGTGTTACAGTGAGGGGTCGGGGAATATCAGTGTTACAGTGAGGGGTGTGGGGTATATCAATGTTACAGTGAGGGGTGCGGGGTATATCAGTTTTACAGTGAGGGGTGTGGGGTATATCAGTGTTACAGTGACGGGTGCGGGGTATATATGTGTTACAGTGAGGGGTGTGGTGTATATCAGTGTTACAGTGAAGGGTGTGGGGTTTATCAGTCTGTTACAATGAGGGGTGTTGGGTCTATCAGTGTGTTACAGTGACGGGTGTGGGGTATATCGCTGTGTTACAGTGAGGGGTGTGGGTTATATCAGTGTGTTACAGTGAGGGATGTGGGGTATATCAGAGTGTTACAGTGAGGAGTGTGTGGTATATCAATGTTACAGTGAGGGGTGTGGGATATATCAATGTTACAGTGAGGAGTGTGGGGTATATCAGAGTGTTACATTGAGGGGTATGGGGTATATCAGAGTGTTACAGTGAGGTGTGTGGGGTATATCAGAGTGTTACAGTGAGGGGTGTGAGATATATCAGTGTTACAGTGAGGGGTGTGAGGTATATCAGTGTGTTACAGTGAAGGTTGTGGAGTATATCAGAGTGTTACAGTGAGAGGTATGGCATATATCAATGTTACAGTGAGGGGTGTCGGGTATATCAGAGTGTTACAGTGAGGGGTGTTGGGTATATCAGTGTGTTACAGTGAGGGGTGTGGAGTATATCAGTTTTACAGTGAGGGGTGTGGGGTATATCAGAGTGTTACAGTGAGGGGTGTGAAGTATCTGAGTGTTACAATGAGGGGTGTGGGGTATATCAGTGTTTTACAGTGAGAGGTGTGGCGTATATCAGTGTGTTACAGTGAGGGGTGTGGGGTATATCAGTGTGTTACAGTGAGGGGTGTGGAGTATATCAGGGTGTTACAGTGAGGGGTGTGGGGTATATCAGAGTGTAATAGTGAGCGGTGTGGTGTATATCAGTGTTACAGTGAGGGGTATGGCATATATCAATGTTGCAGTGAGGGGTGTGGGGTATATCAGAGTGTTACAGTGAGGGGTGTGGGGTATATCAATGTGTTACAGTGAGGGGTGTGGGGTATATCAGTGTTACAGTGAGGTGTCGGGGTGAGGGTTTCTGCCTCTACCACCCTTTCAGGCAGTGAGTTCCAGACCCCCCCCCACCACCCTCTACGTGAAGAAATTTCCCCTCAAATCCCTTCTGAACCTTCTACCAATTGCTTTAAATATGTGCCCCCTGGTTGTTGGCCTCTCTGCTGAGGGAAATAGGCCCTTTCTATCCAGTATATGTCGGCAGCTCATAATTTTATACACCTCAATGAGGTCTGCCCTCAGCCTCCCTTGTTCCAAGGAAAACAAACCCAGCCTATCCAATCTGTCCTCATAGCTAAGATTATCCACTCCCGGCAACATCCTCGTAAATCTCCTCTGTACCCTCTCCAGTAGAATCACGTCCTTCCTGTAATGTGGTGACCAGAACTGCACGCAGTACTCCAGCTGTGGCCTAACCAGTGTTTATACAGTTCAAGCATAAACCCCACTGCTCTTGTATTCTATCCTTCGGCTAATAAAGGCAAGCATTCCGTATGCCTTCTTCACCATCTTAACTTCCTGGCTTGCTACCTTCAGGGATCTGTGGATATGCACTCTAAGGTCCCTCTGTTCCTCTACACTTCTCAGTGTCCTACCATTTAATGTTTATTCCCTTTCTTTATTAGTCCTCCCCAAATGCATTACCTCACACTTCTCCAGATTAAATTCCATTTGCCACTGTTCTGCCCACCTGACCAGTAGATTGATATCTTCCTGCTGTCTGTCCACAGCTTTCTTCATTATCAACCACACAGCCGATTTTAGTATCATCTGCAAACTTTTTAATCATCCCCCTACATTCAAGTCTCGATCATTGATATATACCACAAAAAGCAAGGGACCCAGCACTGAGCCCTGCGGAACCCCACTGGAAACATCCTTCCAGTCACAAAAACACCCATCAACCATTACCCTTTGCTTCCTGCCTCTGAGCCAATTTTGGATCCAACTTGCCACTTTGCCCTGGATCCCATGGGCTTTTACTTTTGTGACCAGTCTGCCATGTGGGACCTTATCTAAAGCTTTGCTAAAATCCATATACACTACACCATACACACTGCCCTCATCGACCCTCCTGGTTACCTCCTCGAAAAATTCAATCAAGTTAGTCAGACACGGCCTTCCCTTAACAAATCTGTGTTGACTGTCCCTGATTAAACCTTGCCTTTCCAAATGAAGAGTTATCTTGTCCTTCAGGATTTTTTCCAATAATTTTCCCACCATTGAGGTTAGGCTGACTGGCCTGTAATTACGCAGTCTATCCCTTTCTTCCTTCTTGAACAAAGGTACCACATTAGCAGTCCTCCAGTCCTCTGGCACCACACCTGTAGCCAGAGAGGATTGGGAAATGATGGTCAGAGCCTCTGCTATTTCCTCTTTTGCTTCACTTAACAGCCTGGGATACATTTCATCCGGACCTGGGGATTTATCCACCTTCAAAGCTGCTAAACCGTTTAATATCTCCTCTCTCACTATGTTTATTTCATCTAATATTTCACACTCCTCCTTGATAGCAATGTCTGCATAGCTCCCCTTTTTTAAAAAACAGATGCAAAGTATTCATTAAGACCCATACCCACACCTTCCGCCTCCACACACAGATTGCCCTCATGGTCTCTAATAGGCCCCACCCTTTCTTTAGTTATCCTCTTGCTCTTAATATATTTATAAAACGTCTTTGGATTTTCCTTGATTTTATTTGCCAAGAATTTTTCATGCTCTCTCTTTGCTTTCCTAATATCCCTTTTAATTTCACCCCTGCACTTTCTATACTCTCGAGTTTCTGCAGTATTGAGCCCTCAGTATCTGTCATAAGCCTCCCTTTTTTCCTTTATTCTACCCTATAAGTCCCTCGACTTCCAGGGGGCTCTAGATTTGTTAGCCCCACCCTTTTTCTTTAAGGGCACATACTTGCTCTGAGCCCTCCGGATATCCTCCTTGAATGCTTCCCACTGTTCCGACACTGATTTACCTTCAAGTAACTGTTTCCAGTCCACTGTGGCCAAATCACTCCTCAACTTAGCAAAGTTATCTTTTCCCCAATTTAGAACTTTTATTCCAGGTCTGTCCTTGTCCTTTTCCATAACTACCCTAAATCTAACTGAATTATGATCACTAGCACCTAAATGCTCTCCCACTGATACCCCTTCCACCTGCCCAGCTTCAATCCTAAAAATAAATCCAAAACCGCCCCCTCCTGTGCTGGGCTTGGTACATACTGGCTAAAAAAAGTTCTCTTGAATGCATTTTAGGAATTCCGCACCCTCTATACCCTTCACACTGATTCTATCCTAGTTAATATTGGAGTAGTTGAACTCCCCTACCATTACTGCCCTATAGTTTTTGCACTTCTCAGAAAGTGGTTTGGGGGATCTTACCTTCAGGTCCAGGTGCAGAACATACATGTGGTGCATGTAATGAATGCCCTGACAGATCTGCTTGACATACACAATTGCATCCAGTTCTGTTAGAGTGCAGCTTTCATCAATTATCCGTTCAAAAAGCTCTCCACCGTCCAAACTGCAGGAAAGACATGCACTGTCAGATTGACTATACGGTGCTGTTTCAAGGAATGTTACAAAGACACCCTCAAAGCCTCCCTGATAAAGTGCAACATCCCCACCGACACCTGGGAGTCCCTGGCCAAAGACCGCCCTAAGTGGAGGAAGTGAATCCGGGAGGGCACTGAGCACCTCGAGTCTCGTCGCCGAGAGTGTGCAGAAATCAAGTGCAGGCAGCGGAAGGAGCGTGCGGCAAACCAGTCCCACCCTCCCCTTCCCTCAACCACTGTCTGACCCACCTGTGACAGAGACTGTAATTCCCGTATTGGACTGTTCAGTCACCTGAGAACTCACTTTTAGAGTGGAAGCAAGTCTTCCTCGATTTCGAGGGACTGCCTGTGATGATGATATATGGTGCTGGAGCAGTGAGGCAGACCGGTAACACTCCTGGTGCAGGATGTGAAACCTGGTGAAAACCCAACTGGTTATACAGCTGCAATGCTCAGGTCAGGTGCAGGGATGTAAATGCAACAGTAAAGAGCTGACTATCCCAATGTGATCAGTCTCTCCTAAAGACCGAGTCTATCGGGAAAGTATTGACCTTGCTGTCCAGTATATCGGCAAGGATTGGTCGGGCTGTTGACTGCTCTGTGCACTGCTTCGGTTTCCATTCACACTTGTGTGTGATCAACTGTCCATAGATGTGAGAAAATGATTTCACATGTATCCATAGCCATCTTTTATTGACCTGCATTGGCCTTGGACTGAACAAACCAAAGATATCAGGGAAAATTGAAGATTGACTAGGGTTTGTTCACCACACTGAGAGCAAGTGGAACACCTTTAAAGGTGTAGCGTCTGTCATGTATTCAACCAGCATTGTAACCCATGTATAAACTGGCCTAAGTTGTACACCGTGAGAACACTGACCACTAGGTGGGAGACACTCCTAACCTGGACCTTCAGGTATAAAAGGGGAAGCTCCACCCACCTTCATCACTTGAGTGCTAAGGAATAAAGGACAGGTCACAGACTGACCTTCTCTCAAGCATGGGCGTCTTGTGCATTTATACTGTGTAGTAAGGACGTATCAATGGCGACAAGAAACTGAGATTTAAACCACGCGAGCATGGCCACGAGCAGAACAGACGAGAGGTAGTGTGTTAAGGAATGGTTGGGACAGCGATTCAACATTGTTAAAGCAGCACACAGTTCTCCAGGCAGACAAGGGCAGTCAGGCATGCCCCAACATGTAGTCGAACCCAGAGGGGGAGTTCAACAGAGACAATGGCAAGCTGAACAGCGATTCACGCCATTGCAAGGGACAATGAGGCCAGTAATGGGGCCATCAACACCTGTTAATGGTGCACTCAAGGACAATAACAGGGGCAGTCAGGGACGATCGACTGGCAAGGGACCTTTTGTTTCAAACCGCAACTCATGCTGGAGGCGTGGAGGCACACACTCAGCCGGAGTTTGCAGAGATGAGCAAAATACCTGCAGAAATTGCAGAAATGGACACTGGGGGAAATCGCTGGAAGCTAAAGTTCAACGAGTTCATGTGGAGCACGTATACAGTTCATACACCAGGACGCCACCGATAATAATGAAAGTGCTCCTCAATGGCATCCCAGTATCAATGGAGTTAGACACGGGTGCCAGCCAGTCCCTGATGGGTATCAAACAGTTCGAAAAGTTGTGGGCATCCAAGGCCAGGAGGCCAAAATTATCGGCGATTGACGCACAGCTACGGACTTACACAAAGCAGATCATTCCGGTGCTAGGCAGCGCCACGGTAGTCGTGACCCACAAAGATTCGGAGAACAGGTTGCCACTCTGGATTGTCCCAGGGGACGGTCCCGCACTACTGGGGAGGAGTTGGCTTGCTGTCATGAACTGGAAATGGGGCGATGTCAATGCAATTTCCTCTGTGGAGCGAGTATCATGCTCACAGGTCCTGGACAAATTTGACTCATTATTTCAACCCAGCATTGGCACTTTCATGGGAGCCAAGGTAGTGATTCACATAAACCCGGACGCCAGACCAGTACACCACAAGGCCAGAGCGGTGCCGTACGTGATGCGAGAAAAGATAGAAGGCGAATTGGACCGCCTGTTGAGGGAAGGCATCATCTCGACAGTCGAATTCAGTGACTGGGCAAGCCCGATTGTGCCGGTGCTCAAGGCGGATGGGTCGGTCAGGATATGTGGCGATTACAAGGCCACCATCAATCGGGTGTCACTCCAAGACCAGTACCCGCTACCGAGAGCGGAGGACCTCTTTGCGACGCTATCCGGTGGCAAACTTTTTTCAAAATTGGACCTGACCTCAGCTTACATGACCCAGGAGCTGGCGAGTGAGTCGAAGAAGCTGACCACCATCACGACACACAAGGGGTTGTTTGAGTACAACAGATGTCCGTTCGGGATTCACTCGGCCGCCGCGATCTTCCAACGAAATATGGAAAGCCTCCTCAAGGCGATTCCAGGGATGGTGGTTTTTCAGGACGACATCCTCATTACGGGTTGTGATACTGAAGAACACCTCCACAACCTGGAGGAGGTGCTACGCAGACTGGACCGGGTAGGGCTACGACTGAAAAAGGCGAAGTGCGTCTTCCTAGCTCCAGAGGTAGAATTCCTGGGGATGAGGGTAGCAGCAGACGGGATCAGCCCTACTGCATCCAAGACGGAAGCGATCCAGAGAGCACCCAGACCCCATAACACGACGGAGCTGCATTCGTTCCTGGGGCTCCTGAACTATTTTGGTCACTTCCTTCCCAAATTGAGCACGCTGCTAGAGCCGCTACACGTGCTCCTACGCAAAGGTCGTGAATGGGTCTGGGGGGACAGCCAGGAAAGGGCTTTTAATAGAGCACGCAATTTGTTATGTTCCAACAATCTGTTAACGCTATATGACCCATGTAAGAAACTTGTGTTAACGTGCGATGCGTCGTCCTATGGGGTCGGGTGTGTGTTGCAGCATGTCAATGCCAAGGGTCAGTTATAGCCGGTAGCTTATGCCTCCAGGAGTCTGTCCCAGGCAGAAAGGGGCTACGGGATGGTAGAAAAGGAGGCGCTCGCATGTGTATATGCGGTAAAGAAAATGCACCAGTACCTGTTTGGCAGGAAATTTGAGCTGGAGACAGATCACAAACCCCTAACGTCCCTTTTGGCCGACAACAAGGCCATAAATGCAAACGCATCGGCCCGCATACAGAGGTGGGCACTCACGTTGGTGCCTATGACTATACAATTCGGCACAGACCGGGCACTGAAAACTGCGCCGATGCACTCAGCAGGTTCCCACTAGCCACCACTGAGGGGGCTACCGAGCATGGTGCTGAGATGGTCATGGCTGTTGAAGCTTTCGGAAGCGAAGGCTCACCCGTGACAGCCCGTCAGATTAAAGTCTGGACAAATAGAGATCCGCTATTGTCTCCAGTCAAGAAATGTGTCCTGAATGGAGACTGGGCAGCCACGTACAGGGCATGCCCTGAGAAATTTAAACCATTTCACAGGCGCAAGGATGAACTCTCGATTCAGGCCGATTGCCTACTGTGGAGAAACCGCGTAGTCATGTCCCAGATGGGCAGAGAGGTGTTCATCAGAGAACTCCACAATGGGCACCCGGGCATTGTCACGATGAAGGCAATTGCCAGGTCACACGTTTGGTGGCCAGGGATAGACGCAGATCTGGAACTTTGTGTTTGCAGGTGCAACACGTGTGCCCAGCTGGGCCATGAGCCCAGGGAAGCCCCCCTTAGCCCCTGGCCATGGCCCGCCAAGCCTTGGTCACGCATCCATGCGGACTACGCAGGTCCTTTCAAGGGGAAAATGTTTTTGGTTGTAGTAGACGCCTACTCCAAATGGATCGAGTGTGACATTTTAAATTCAAGCACATCCTCTGCCACGGTAGAAAGTCTACGGGCAATGTTCGCCGCCCACGATCTACCGGACATCTTGGTCAGCGACAATGGCCCGTGCTTCACAAGCACTGAATTCCAGGACTTCATGGTAGGCAATGGAATTAACCATGTTAGAACGGCACCATTCAAGCCGGCCTCAAACGGCCAGGCAGAACGAGCAGTGCAGATAATCAAACAGGGGATGCTCAGATTCCAAGGGGGTTCCCTACAAAGCCGCTTATCACGCTTCCTGTTGGCCTATAGATCCCGACCACACTCGCTCACAGGGATTCCACCCGCAGAGCTACTAATGAAAAGGACGCTCAAAACCCGATTATCCCTTATACACCCCACCATGAAAGAAATTGTCGAGAGCAGGCGCCAGTCATAATATCACTACCATGACAGGAATGCGAGGGCGCGATGTATTGATGTAAATGATCCTGTTTTTGTCCTCAACTACGCTGCAGGGCCCAAATGGCTCGCAGGCACTGTGGTTGCCAAAGAGGGAAATAGGATTCTGGTAGTTAAACTTACCAATGGACAAATCTGCCGCAAACATGTGGATCAAACAAAAAGGAGGTTCAGCAACCCCATAGAAGAAGCAGAGGAAGAACACGATAGAGTTCACTCCACCACAGGTGACCGAACACCGGAACCAAAGGGAGGAGAGCCCAGTCACTATGGGCAGTCCGGACAGGCCTGAGGCACTGCAAACAGCAGACACTCAGGCCAGCGCCCAACAACCGGAGCCCCAACTCAGGCGCTCTACAAGGGAGCATAAACCACCAGAGAGACTCAACCTGTGATCCCAATAAGACTTTGGGGGGGGGGGAGGTGATGTCATGTATTCAACCAGCATTGTAACCCATGTATAATCTGACCTAAGTTGTACACCGTGAGAACACTGACCACTAGGTGGGAGACACTCCTAACCTGGACCTTCAGGTATAAAAGGGGAAGCTCCACCCACCTTCATCACTTGTGTGCTAAGGAATAAAGGACAGGTCACAGACTGACCTTCTCTCAAGCATGGGCCTCGCGTGCATTTATACTGTGTAGTAAGGACGTATCAGCGTCGAGCTTGCAGGATCAGTACATTCCTGATATAATTTAAAATGTATTCACAAATTAATCAAAAGTGAATTCGAGAGGATTAAATGACCTGTACACAATCTGTCGGGAGGGAAGGATTGGGCTTTACGAGGAGTAAAAGGGGAACGTGTGGAAACATGGTGGAGGGTGAACATAAGAAATAGGAGCAGGAGTCAGCCATTTGGCCCCTCGCGCCTGCTCCGCCATTCAATAAGATCATGGCTGATCTAATCATGGACTCAGCTCCACTTCCCCGCCCACTCCCCATAACCCTTTACTCGCTTATCATTCAAAAATAGTCAGAGGGTGTTATTGATTTTGATATTCTCTTGGGTTAGCACCAGTAATGTCTCCTGTAAGCAGCCACGATCAACTGTGTGCTTCCGCTACCCAACCACTGGAATGATGGTGTAACCCCGAGACCCCTTCAACTGGATATCATCATCATAAGAACACCAGATATAGGAGCAGGAGTCGGCCATTCGGCCCTGGAGCCTGCTCCACCATTCAATGAGCTCATGGCTGATCTTCTACCTCAACTCCACTTTCCTGCAAAAGACAGAAAGGAGATGAGGAAAAGTGGAGGGCAGAGAAACCTAAGGCAAAGAACAAAAAGGGCCACTGTACAGAAAAATTCTAAAAGGACAAAGGGTGTTAAAAAAACAAGCCTGAAGGCTTTGTGTCTTAATGCAAGGAGTATCCGCAATAAGATGGATGAATTAACTGTGCAAATAGATGTTAACAAATATGATGTGATTGGGATTACGGAGACGTGGCTCCAGGATGATCAGGGCTGGGAACTCAACATCCAGGGGTATTCAACATTCAGGAAAGATAGAATAAAAGGAAAAGGAGGTGGGGTAGCATTGCTGGTTAAGGAGCAAATTAAGGCAATAGTTCAGAAGGACATTAGCTTGGATGATGTGGAATCTATATGGGTAGAGCTGCAGAATACCAAAGGGCAAAAAACGTTAGTGGGAGTTGTGTACAGACCTCCAAACAGAAGTAGTGATGTTGGGGAGGGCATCAAACAGGAAATTAGGGTTGCGTGCAATAAAGGTGCAGCAGTTATAATGGGTGACTTTAATATGCACATAGATTGGGTTAACCAAACTGGAAGCAATACGGTGGAGGAGGATTTCCTGGAGTGCATAAGGGATGGTTTTTTAGACCAATATGTCGAGGAACCAACTAGGGGGGAGGCCATCTTAGACTGTAATGAGAGAGGATTAATTAGCAATCTCGTTGTGCGAGGCCCCTTGGGGAAGAGTGACCATAATATGGTGGAATTCTGCATTAGGATGGAGAATGAAACAGTTAATTCAGAGACCATGGTCCAGAACTTAAAGAAGGGTAACTTTGAAGGTATGAAGCGTGAATTGGCTAGGATAGATTGGCGAATGATACTGAAGGGGTTGACTGTAGATGGGCAATGGCAGACATTTAGAGACCGCATGGATGAACTACAACAATTGTACATTCCTGTCTGTCGTAAAAATAAAAAAGGGAAGGTGGCTCAACCGTGGCTATCAAGGGAAATCAGGGATAGCATTAAAGCCAAGGAAGTGGCATATAAATTGGCCAGAAATAGCAGCGAACCCGGGGACTGGGAGAAATTTAGAACTCAGCAGAGGAGGACAAAGGGTTTGATTAGGGCAGGGAAAATGGAGTACGAGAAGAAGCTTGCAGGGAACATTAAGACGGATTGCAAAAGTTTCCATAGATATGTAAAGAGAAAAAGGTTAGTAAAGACAAACGTAGGTCCCCTGCAGTCAGAATCAGGGGAAGTCATAACGGGGAACAAAGAAATGGCGGACCAATTGAACAAGTACTTTGGTTCGGTATTCACTGAGGAGGACACAAACAACCTTCCGGATATAAAAGGGGTCGGAGGGTCTAGTAAGGAGGAGGAACTGAGGGAAATCCTTATTAGTCGGGAAATTGTGTTGGGGAAATTGATGGGATTGAAGGCCGATAAATCCCCAGGGCCTGATGGACTGCATCCCAGAGTACTTAAGGAGGTGGCCTTGGAAATAGTGGATGCATTGACAGTCATTTTCCAACATTCCATTGACTCTGGATCAGTTCCTATCGAGTGGAGGGTAGCCAATGTAACCCCACTTTTTAAAAAAGGAGGGAGAGAGAAAACAGGGAATTATAGACCGGTCAGCCTGACATCAGTAGTGGGTAAAATGATGGAATCAATTATTAAGGATGTCATAGCAGTGCATTTGGAAAGAGGTAATATGATAGGTCCAAGTCAGCATGGATTTGTGAAAGGGAAATCATGCTTGACAAATCTTCTGGAATTTTTTGAGGATGTTTCCAGTAGAGTGGACAAGGGAGAACCAGTTGATGTGGTATATTTGGACTTTCAGAAGGCTTTCGACAAGGTCCCACACAAGAGATTAATGTGCAAAGTTAAAGCACATGGGATTGGGGGTAGTGTGCTGACATGGATTGAGAACTGGTTGTCAGACAGGAAGCAAAGAGTAGGAGTAAATGGGGACTTTTCAGAATGGCAGGCAGTGACTAGTGGGGTACCGCAAGGTTCTGTGCTGGGGCCCCAGCTGTTTACACTGTACATTAATGATTTAGACGAGGGGATTAAATGTAGTATCTCCAAATTTGCGGATGACACTAAGTTGGGTGGCAGTGTGAGCTGCAAGGATGATGCTATGAGGCTGCAGAGCGACTTGGATAGGTTAGGTGAGTGGGCAAATGCATGGCAGATGAAGTATAATGTGGATAAATGTGAGGTTATCCACTTTGGTGGTAAAAACAGAGAGACAGACTATTATCTGAATGGTGACAGATTAGGAAAAGGGGAGGTGCAAAGAGATCTGGGTGTCATGGTACATCAGTCATTGAAGGTTGGCATGCAGGTACAGCAGGCGGTTAAGAAAGCAAATGGCATGTTGGCCTTCATAGCGAGGGGATTTGAGTACAGGGGCAGGGAGGTGTTGCTACAATTGTACAGGGCCTTGGTGAGGCCACACCTGGAGTATTGTGTACAGTTTTGGTCTCCTAACCTGAGGAAGGACATTCTTGCTATTGAGGGAGTGCAGTGAAGGTTCACCAGACTGAGTCCCGGGATGGCGGGACTGACCTATCAAGAAAGATTGGATCAACTGGGCTTGTATTCACTGGAGTTCAGAAGAATGAGAGGGGACCTCATAGAAACGTTTAAAATTCTGACGGGGTTAGACAGGTTAGATGCAGGAAGAATGTTCCCAATGTTGGGGAAGTCCAGAACCAGGGGACACAGTCTAAGGATAAGGGGGAAGCCATTTAGGACTGAGATGAGGAGGAATTTCTTCACCCAGAGAGTGGTGAACCTGTGGAATTCTCTACCACAGAAAGTTGTTGAGGCCAATTCACTAAATATATTCAAAAAGGAGTTAGATGAAGTCCTTACTACTCGGGGGATCAAGGGGTATGGCGAGAAAGCAGGAATGGGGTACTGAAGTTGCATGTTCAGCCATGAACTCATTGAATGGTGGTGCAGGCTCGAAGGGCCGAGTGGCCTACTCCTGCACCTATTTTCTATGTTTCTATGTCTATGTTTCCCCATATCCCTCGATCCCCTTAATAGCCAAAAATCTATCGATCTTAGCCTTGAATACACTCAACGACTGAGCCTCCACAGCCCTCTGGGGTAGAGAATTCCAGAGATTCACCACCCTCTGAGTGAAGAAGTTCTTCCTCATCTTAGTCCTAAATCCTTGTGCTTTCAGCCACACGTGCGATCATCCATGGAGTGCACTGATTTGCAATGTAGTTAAACGATTTGTTGAGCTGCTCTCCCCTACAGCCAGGCAATGAATGTATGGCACCAATCTCAACATGGCCCACCTTGATGCAGTCTGACCGGCCCCTCCTCATAAAGGAGACTTTTTGTCACATTGACCCAAACACAAACCACACATCAACTTGGTGAACTCATTTTAACGCAAAAGCCGAGCTTCAGTATCTATCCCTTTCCACAGAAACATGGGAAAACATTCCAAAAGGCAACAAAAGGGGCAAAAAAATAACGAATAAAAGCTGAGCGACGAATCACAATGGCAAGAAAATCTTCCAGTAATTCAAGAACCAGAGACTGGGGAGGACCAAGTGGGTCCATGAGCGTTATTGTTCGAGGCGTAGGGCCCGAAACGGGATGGTCACACCAGCCTTGGCCATCCGTTACCCCTGATCCGATTGCAGTGGCAATAAGATCAAAATTGCCCTTTTTTGTCATAAGCGGAGCGGAGTGTTAATTGGTGGTGGTAATGGCTGCTTTCAGTGGTGTGGCTGTGGAGTGGTGTTTGCACAGAGAAACTCCCCTCTGATCCAGTTGATGCAGAACCATCCTGCTCACGATGCAGCTTCTCCCTGGCTTTCTTAAATGGAGGCAAAAGGTTTTGCAGCGGTGTCTTCAGTTCCTCAACCGTTCCTTAAATAGGATGGCTGCAGCCTGGGATGTTCAGGATGCTCCCAAGCACCGTGGGCAACAGGGCACGTCGCGTCTGACTGCTGTTCCAGAGTGTGTCTGCTGCCATGCAGTCTCAGCTGGAGGCTACGCGATATCTGACTGCTGCCATTGCGGCTGTGACCACGACAATCCACCGGGGGCCTAATGGTGCCACCCCACCCTGCCGACCTGTGCTCCAGCAGCATGGTGGAGGGGAGGTGGGGGGGGGGGGCGGCTGCCCCGTGAGAGGTGGGGGCTGCCCTGGGGGGGGGGGGAAGGGAGGGCTGCCCCAGGGGAGGGGGGGTGCTGCCCCGTGGGAGGAGGGGGCTGCCCCAGGGGGGGAGGTGCTGCCCCGGGGGAGGGGGGGGCGGTGTCCTGGCGGAGGGGGGGGGGGGCGCCCTGGAGGGGGGGCTTCCCTAGGGGGGGAGCTGCCCCGGGGAGGGAGTGTCTGGCCCGGGGGGAGGGAGGAGGGAGTGAGTGGGGGAGGGGGTGTAATGGGGGGGGGGGGGAGGGGGGAGTGCTGTCTGTCACTGGGAGTGAAGGGGGGGGGGGAGTACGATGCCTCTCCCGGTGGACGAGCCGCGGCAGGGCACTACCTATGGCGGGGGCCATGACACGGAGCCTCGGCAGTTGCTGAAGTCTGCAGAATGGTGCCGGGTTGAGGTGCAATTGGACATTTCTCACAGGGGCAATTTCGGCCCATCGAGGAGAAAAACAAGGAAGTTATGCTAAACCTTTATAAATCACTGGTTAGGCCTCACCTGGAGTATTGTGCCCTGTTCTGGGCCCCGCACTTTAGCAGGGATGTGGAGGCCTTGGAGCGGGTGCAGAGGGGATTCACTGGAATGGTTCCAGGGATGAGGGACTTCAGGTACGGGGACAGACGGGAGAAGCGCGTAGTTTATGCGGCGAATTGTTGTGATGGGGATTGTGCTGCCTCCAACAGCGGTAGAAGCAGGCTCAACGTAACTTTCAGAGAATTGCACAAATACTTGAAGTTGAAGAAATGTCAGGGCTGTGGAGAGAGTGCAGCACAGTGGGGTTTATGGGCTAGCTCGGCCAAAGAGGCACAGCCTGGCCGGCCAATGGCTTCCTACACTCTGTATCATTCGGTGATTCTTACATACATGCAACTGTGACAGGGTGTGCACGGGACAGTAACTGTTCCCAATGATTACTGCCTCCTAGCACTCACAAGACAAGTACATTTACACTCATACGTACTCAGATGCCGTGCAGTCACACTCACACACAATGCACAGACTGACACACACTGTGGTGATTAGAGCATCAGCATCAGTAATACTCACTACTCCATCACAAGAACCATCTCACTCCGTGTCTCAAAGGCATCGTAGAGCTGGATGAGATTCACATGGTTGAGCTGATTCATCACCTGGATCTCATTGCTGATACTCTCCTGAGGACAAAGAGGATGAGAGATAAACCGGGAGAGAGTTATTCACCCTACATCCATCGGTAGATGTGTTCATGGTGAAGTCTGAGCGTTTACTCTCAACACACACAGCACAGCACATCTGACCACAGCTGCAAGACCAGCTTAACAACCCTGTGTGGAGAGAATGAGGGAGAGGGACTCGAGGTACTGAATGGAGAGAATGTGTGAGAGAGAGAAAGAGAGAGAGAGAGCAGGGATACTAAATGGAGAGAGTGTGTGATAGAGAGAGAGAGAGAGAGAGCAGGGATACTGAATGGAGAGAGAGTGTGTGTATGAGTGTGAGAGAGAGAGAGAGAGAGTGCAGTGATACTGAATGGGGAGTGTGTGTGTGAGAGATAGAGAGAGCAGGGATACTGAATGGGGAGATTGTGTGTGAGAGATAGAGAGAGAGAGACAGAGAGAGCAGGGATACTGAATGGAGAGAATGTGTGTGTGAGAGAGAGAGAGAGAACAGGGATACTGAATGGAGAGAATGTGTGATAGAGAGAGAGAGAGAGAGAGAGAGTGCAGTGATACTGAATGGGGAGAGTGTGTGTGAGAGATAGAGAGAGAGAGAGAGCAGGGATACTGAATGGAGAGAATGTGTGTGTGAGAGAGAGAGAGAGAACAGGGATACTGAATGGAGAGAGTGTGTGTGAGAGATAGAGCAGGTATACTGAATGGAGAGTGTGTGTGTGTGTGTGTGAGAGAGAGAGAGAGAGAGAGCAGTGATACTGAATGGGGAGAGTGTGTATGATAGATAGAGAGAGAGAGAGAGCAGGGATACTGAATGGAGAGAGTGTGTGTGTGTGTGAGTGAGAGAGAGAGAGAGAGAGAGCGCAGTGATACTGAATGGGGAGTGTGTGTGTGAGAGATAGAGAGAGAGAGAGCAGGGATACTGAATGGGGAGAGTGTGTGTGAGAGATAGAGAGAGAGAGACAGAGAGAGCAGGGATACTGAATGGAGAGAATGTGTGAGAGAGAGAGAGAGAACAGGGATACTGAATGGAGAGAGTGTGTGATAGAGAGAGAGAGAGAGAGAGAGAGCAGGGATACTGAATGGGGAGAGTGTGTGTGATAGATAGAGAGAGAGAGAGAGAGCAGGGATACTGAATGGAGAGAGTGTGTGATAGAGAGAGAGAGAGAGAGAGAGAGAGCAGGGATACTGAATGGAGAGTGTGTGTGTGTGTGTGTGAGAGAGAGAGAGAGAGCAGGGATACTGAATGGAGAGAGTGTGTGTGTGTGTGTGTGTGAGAGAGAGAGAGAGAGAGAGAGAGCGAGAGCAGTGATACTGAATGGAGAGAGTGTGTGTGATAGAGAGAGAGAGCGAGCAGGGATACTGAATGGAGAGAGAGTGTGTGTGTGTGAGAGAGAGAGCAGTGATACTGAATGGGGAGAGTGTGTGAGAGAGATAGAGAGAGAGAGAGCAGGGACACTGAATGGAGAGAGTGTGTGTGTGAGAGAGAGAAAGAGAGAGAGAGCAGGGATACTGAATGGAGAGAGAGTGTGTGTGTGAGAGAGAGAGAGCAGGGATACTGAATGGAGAGAGAGAGTGTGTGTGAGAGAGAGAGAGAGAGAGCAGCGATACTGAATGGGGAGAGTGTGTGTGTGAGAGAGAGAGAGAGCAGGGATACTGAATGGGGAGAGTGTGTGTGTGAGAGAGAGAGAGAGCAGTGATACTGAATGGAGAGAGTGTGTGTGAGAGATAGATAGATAGATAGAGAGAGAGAGAGAGAGAGAGCAGTGATACTGAATGGGGAGAGCAGATTATGTTGCCAAGGGGCAGTAGTTGGATAAGGAAGAGTATGGAGCTAAGGATGGATGCTGGGTGTGGATATGGGAAGGGAAACCATTGCTAGTTACGTGCTGCTATGTAATATGGAGGTGTGCAGGGGCAGTTCCATGGAGTTTGGTGATTAGGTGACATTGGATAAGGATGATGAGGTTAACCTTGCTCAATATTGTGGAAAGGTCGCTGTTGAGGGGGATATAATGTGGTACAGGTGTCAGCTCTCTGGTGCTGTGAGCTAACTCAAGGTGCTGAGTGGAACAGCTGTACATAACTTGATCTCTTGCAATCCACAGAAAATGGCAGAATTCCCCGTGGTTAACAACATGTACCCGACAAGGGAAGGTTTGCTACTGGACCTAGTCATGGGGAATGAACCAGAGCAGATAAGAGAAGTAAAAGTAGGGGAACATCTAGATAATAGTGACCATAACATAATGCCGTTTATGATAATAATTGAGATGCACACAAGCATGACAAAGACCAGGATAATAGTTTGGAGAAAAGCTGATTTTGAAGGGCTGAAAATAGAAGTTGGGAAAATAAAATGGGAACAATATTGGGAAACAATGATGTAGAACAGCAATGGGAAACATTTAAAACGGTGTTCAACAGATCAGAAAAAATATATTCCGCTAAAAACAAGAACAAACGAAACACTAATAAAACATCATGGATGAATAAAGCCATAAGGGAACAATTGAGGGTAAGGAAAGAGGCATACATTGAGTACATAGGCAGCAGGGGAGCGCATGATAAGGGAGAATACAAAGAGGTTAGGAGAGACTTCAAAAAAGCAATTAAGGCAACGAGGAATTATGAAATTAAATTATCAAGAAACATAAAACAAAATAGTAAAATATTCTATAGGCACATCAATAAAAAAAGGAAAATTGAAATGGGACTAGGGTCACTAAGGATGGCCAGGATAGAATTACAAGCAGGGATAGTGAAATTACAGAACTATTAAATCATTATTTTGCTTCAGTATTTACCAGAGAGACAGACCAAGTGGATATAACATCATAAGATGAGATTAGAAATGATATAACCACATTTAAAATAAAGAGAAATATTCAATAAATGAATCAAACTCAAAGTGGATAAAACTCTTGGTCCAGATAGATTGCATCCACTCACTTTAAAAGAATCTAGGGAAGAAATAGCAAAGGCATTACTACACTTATTTAATAATTCATTGGAAAAAGGTGCAGTGCCAGAGGCCTGGTAGATAGTTAATGTAATACATATAATTAAGAAGGAGGATAGAACTGTCAGGGAATTATAGACCAGTCAGCTTAACATCGGTGGTAGGAAAAATAATGTAATCCCAACTAAAGGAGAAAATAGAACATCTTGAAAGCAAAAATATAATAGTGAATAGTCAGCATGGATTTCAAAAGGGAAAGTCTTGCTTGACCAACCTCATTGAACTTTTTGAAGAGGTAAGAGAGAATAGACAAGGGTGCCACACTGCCTTGTACTTATCCCTCTGATGGAACGAAGTGTTGGTGATGATAAGGTCGTGTTCTAGGCATTTCGTCAGGAGTAGGGTACCGCTGGGGTTGGTTTTCCCTACCCCCTCTCTGCCGACCGCACCTCCCCAGAGGTCTGTGTCCTTACTGACTCCGACGTTGAAGTTGCCGAGGAGGATCAGCTTGTCATCCGTAGGGACGCAGGACAGGAATTGTTCGAGGCTGGAGTAGAATTCCTCTTTTGTCTCGTCTGTAGCGTCCAGTGTTGGGCGTATGCACTGATGACCATAGCGCACTGGTTCTGGGCTCGGGTGAGCCGAAGGGTCATGAGACGTTCGCTTATCCCACAGGGAGAGTCTCTGAGATGGCCCACCAGCTCATTCTTGATGGTGAAGCCCACCCCATGAAGGCAGCGTTCTTCTTCTGATTTGCCTTTCCAGAAGAAGGTGTAATCTTCACCTTGTTCCTTGAGCTGGCCTTTCCCTGCCCGCCGGGTCTCGCTTAGGAAGATGTGCGTGAGTTCTTTTAATGTGGGGTGGCCGTTGCACACCAGCTACCACACAGGCTTAGCAGAGCAGGGTCTTGGTCCATTGGCAAGGGGGTCCAAGCGACTGGAGACCAGGCACTACTGTAGGGGCCTAGTTACCTACGGTGGGGTGTTGGCTGTATGCTCGGCGCTGAGCAGCGCCTTTTGGGCTCTTGCTCCCCAACTGGACCTGGCCGACTCAGGGGCTTTACTCGACCCCCGACAGTGTCCGGTGAGCCTCTGACCACAGGTTTGGGCCCTACCTTCGCTCTCCGCCCTCACCCTCTGACCTCCCGCGGCGACCCTCTGACCTCCCCCCAGCAACCCGCTGACCTCCCTCTGACCTCCCCCGGCGACCCTCTGACCTCCCCCGGCGACACTCTGACCTCCCCCTGACCTCCCCCCTGCGACCCGCTGACCTCCCACTGACCTCCCCCGGCGACCCACTGACCTCCCCCCGGCGACCCGCTGACCTCCCCCTGACCTCCCCCCGGCAACCCGCTGACCACCCCCCGGCGACACTCTGACCTCTCCCCCGGCGACCCGCTGACCTCCCCCTGACCTCCCCCCGGCGACCCGCTGACCTCCCCCCGGCGACCCGCTGACCTCTCCCCCGGCGACCCGCTGACCTCCCCCCGGCGACCCGCTGACCTCCCCCTGACCCCCCCGGTGACCCGCTGACCTCCCCCCCGGCGACCCGCTGACCTCTCCCCCAGCGACCTGCTGACCACCCCCTAGCGACCCGCTGACCTCCCCCTGACCTACCCCCGGCGACACTCTGACCTCTCCCCCGGCGACCCACTGACCACCCCCGGCGACCCGCTGACCTCCCCCCGGCGACCCGCTGACCTCCCTCTGGTGACCCGCTGACCTCCCCCCCGGCGACCCGCTGACCTCTCCCCCGGCGACCCGCTGACCTCCTCTCGGCGACCCGCTGACCTCCCCCCGGCGATCCGCTGACCTGTCCTCCTCCCACGAAGTGGACCTCTGACCATCTCAATGCCTGCCCTCAGTCAGGAGCTAACACCTGGGAGAGGGAAGCGTTACCTCAAATCTCTCACCACCACTCTCCACACCTCGAGTCTCTCAGTACACAAGGGTAATGCAGTGGATGCAATGCATCAAAAGGCCTTCAACAAGGTAACACATAATAGATGGATGAACAAGGTCAGAGAATGTGGAGTCAGGAGACAAATAGCAGAATGGATCGTTAGCTGGCTTCAAGCCAGAGAGCAGGGGTAAAGGGTAGCTATTCTCAGTGACAGAAGGTAGAAAATGGGCTCCCACAAGGATCAGTGTGGGGACCACTGTTGTTCACAATTTATATTAACAATGTAGACGATTGAATCAAAAACACAATTTGTAAATTTGTGGACGACACCAAATTGGGGGGTTCGTCAATACTGAGGACTGCAACACCTTACAGGAGGACATTGATAAACTTACAGAATGGGCATATAATCGGCGAATGAAGTTCAACACAGATAAATGTGAGGTATTACATTTTGGTAGGAGGAATAGGGAGGTCACTTATTGATATGAAAGTAAGGATGTAAATGGGGTGGAGGAGCAAAAGGATCCGTGAATATAAATACACAAATCACTGAAAGTGGCGATACGGATTAACATGACCATAAAAACGCAAACCAAGCACTAGGGTTTATTTCTAGAGGTATAGAATTGATAAGTTGGGAAGTTATGTTAAACCTGTATAGAACCTTGGTTAGACCACACGGAGCACTGCGTACGGTTCTGCTCGCTGTATTATAAAAAGGATATAGAGGCACTGGAGAGGGTGCAGAGAGCGATTAGTATCGATGTATTTAAGGGGAGGCTAGATAAACACGAGGGAGAAGGGAATAGAGGGTTATGCTGATAGATTTAGCTGAGGAAAGACGGGAGGAGGCTCGAGTGGAGCATAAACGTGGCATGTACTGGTTGGGCCCAATGGCCTGTTTCTGTGAAGTATATTCTCTGTAATTCTATGTATCAACGGCTGTAAAATATCAATCCCCTCCCTCCTATTGAGGGTGTCACAGAAAGGGCCACTGTGTGGGATCCACTGCATGGCAAGTGATGCCAGCTTTGTGTACAGACCCCCACCCGGGGTTTGCACCCAACCTGTACATTGATTGACGCTTCAATCATGTTAAAGCAATCAGCCAAAGGTTCACCAGAGTTTTCTGCTGGCTGCTCTAACTGTGGTGGAACATCGGCAGAAAGCGCAGTTCTCTGGGGAACCATGGAACGCTTCCGCCCCTCACTCAAACACGGCAGATACTATCATTACAACAGCAACATGATTTCAGATGGCAATGAGAGAATGAAGGACTGTCAGAGGGTCACACTTGTCCCTCAGGGCTCCAGTGTCCATCACAGCACGGTGCCTCCTGTACACACTGCCCCGCGTACACACTGCCCCCCGTACACACTGCCCCCTGTATAGACTGCCCCCTGTATACATTGCCTCCTGCACACCCTGTACACACTGCCGTCTGTACACACTGCCCCCCGTACACACTGCCCCCCTATATACATTGCCTCCTGCACACCCTGTACACACTGCCCTCTATACACACTGCCCCCCTGTACACACTGCCCCCTGTACACACTGTCCCCCGTACACACTGCCCCCTGTATAGACTGCCCCCTGTATACATTGCCTCCTGCACATCCTGTACACACTGCCGTCTGTACACACTGCCCCCCTGTACACACTGCCCCCCTGTATACACTGCCCTCTGTATACATTGCCTCCTGCACACCCTGTACACACTGCTCTCTGTACACACTGCCCCCTGTACACACTGCCCCCCTATACACACTGCCCCCCTGTACACACTACCTCCTGCGCACCCTGTACACACTGCCCCCCGTACACACTGCCCCCTGTACACAATGCCCCCCCGTACACACTGCCCCCCGTACACACTGCCCCCCGTACACACTGCCCCTGTACACAATGTCCCTGTACACACTGCCTCCTGTACACACTGCCCCCTGTACACACTGCCCCCTGTACACAATGCCCCCTGTACACAATGCCCCCTGTACACAATGCCCCCTGTACACACTGCCTCCTGTACACACTGCCTCCTGTACACACTGCCCCCTGTACACACTGCCTCCTGTACACACTGCCCCCTGTACACACTGTCCCTGTACACACTGCCCCCTGTACACACTGCCCCCTGTACACACTGCCTCTGTACACACTGCCCCCTGTACACATTGCCCCCTGTACACACTGCCTCGAGTACCTGCACTGAGGGAGAGGTCGGAGCAGGACAGAGGCAGAGTGAATGTGAAGCCCCTGCCGCACCACTACCAATGGCACAGAGTAACGTTACACTGTTCGCAAACAATTCAATGAACTTTACTTGATCCAGTAACCTGAGTGAAGTGGAATTGAAAACGATCCTATGCAGAATGTTGATAAATGACCTGAGAACCAGAGCACACAGATTTCAGATAATTGACAAAAGCACCAAAGTGAGAAGCGGATTTTTTGTTTATGCAGCGAGTTGTTGTGATCGGGAACGCGCTGCCTGAAAGGACGGTGGGAGCAGATTCAATAGTAACTTTCAAACCGGGAATTGGATAAACACTGGGAGGGTAAAATTGCAGGACTGGGGAAAGAGAGGGGCGTGGCATTGAGTACCAGCACAGGCATGATGTGTAGAATGGCCACCTGCTGTATGGTGGGATTCACAGGGCTCAGTTTCCCCAGGTAGCCGTGCTGTTTTTCTGG
Organism: Pristiophorus japonicus; assembly: GCF_044704955.1. Lineage (NCBI taxonomy): Eukaryota > Metazoa > Chordata > Chondrichthyes > Pristiophoridae > Pristiophorus > Pristiophorus japonicus. Next base: position 123,747,979 of record NC_091988.1, on the reverse strand, counting down.
CGTAAATTAAAATCTTCCAGTTTCCCCAAGGTTTCTGTGCCAGCGTAACTCAGTTAGTTATGATTTTTTGAGGTTAGTATTTTTTTGTGTCACAGTGGGTGTACCTGATGTCTGCACCAGGTTTTCACATGTAAGCAAGTTTGGCCAACTTACATTTTTCCTCGGATGGTGTATGTGACCACTCCCAAAAAACCTTCTGGGCACTTAAGAAAAAGCAGCGCACATTAAAAACTCGGCTTAGGAAGACGCCATTGTTTTTAGGCAAAGTTTTGGAGGGAGTCAAGAAGGCAAAGAATAACCGCCATCAAGTTTAATGTTTTTAAAATCAAAAGAGAGAAAATGGAAGTCTGATGCAACGCTTTAACTTTTGACTTTTTTCAAAGTACCACGCCACCACCGAACAGCTCCAAACCGGGCTCGCGGGTCGGAGCGTCGGCCAGCAGAATCATTCCCTCACCCGGACACAGGGGCTCAGGGCTCGGCTTCAAAAGAAGCCCGGAAGGGAGGGGCGGGGGGGGGGGGGGGGGTTGCGGGGTAGGGGGTGAATGCCAAGCCTGTGTCCGGGCGAGGGAGCGATTCTGCTGGCCGACCCTCGAGCCCGGTGAGGAGAGGTTCAGTGGTGGGCTGGTACTTTGAAAAAAATCAAATTTGAAGAACTGCATTAGACTTTGTCTCTTTATTGAATGCCTAGCTTCCCGTTGTAAGCAAGCCTATTGCGCATGCACAGACCAGCGTGTGGTCCATACTAGGGCGTCGACCTTGGGGAGAGAAAGAGGAAAGGAGGTGTGAGTGCTTTCTCCTGCTGTTTTGAGCTTCCTGCAAAGCTACAGTTAAATTATGGGGGCAATATTGACAATTCCATACCTCGTAAAAGGCTTCTGCATTATTGTGCAGCGGAGAAGATTGATTGGACATCATCACATGAGGCACCTCAGAGCACGCAGGATGATGGGCAGGAGGCCTTACCCACATTGAGTATATCGAGACAGGTGCAGGTATGAACGCCTGAGTGAAGACTATGTCAGAAGGCTGCGTTTCCGCAAAGAAGTTGTAACTGAGATCTGTGAGATAATAAAAGCAGACCTGCACCCTAGAAGCATCAGGACGACGGCTTTGTCAGTTGAAGTGAAGGTTACCGTTGCACTTTCATTCTATGCATCTGGATCATTCCAGGCAATAACTAGGGATGTATTTCTCAACATGCAACACATGTCTGCACTATATGCCCGGAGGAATGACGACATAAAGTTCCCCATGACCGCCCAGGCAATGCGTGACAGGGCCATGGGCTTCTCCAGGATTTCTGGCTTCCCCAATGTATAGAGCTGCATTGATTGTACCCACACTGCCTTGCAAGCACCTTTGGAGGATTCCGAGATGGGCAGGAACAGAAAAGGCTTCCACTCCATTAATATACAGCTCGTCTGTGATGACATGCAGCATATCATGTCAGTTGATGCAAGATACCCTGGGAGCACCCATGATGCATTCATCCTACGTGACAGCGTTATATCTGCCATGTTTCAGCAGCAGCCACAAGGGCAGAACTGGCTACTGGGAGACAAAGGGTACGGCCTCGCCACCGGGCTCATGACGACCCTATGCGTAACCTGGACGAAAGCTGACCGGGAATACAACATGTCGCACATTGCGACACGCAGCATAAGAGGGAGGATCATTGGTATCTTGAAACAGCGTTTCCGATGCCTGGACCATTCTGAGGCTACTTGCTGTACTCCCTGAGATTGTCGGTCAGTTCACTGTTGTGTGCTGCATGCTGCATAACTTAGCCATCATGAGGCAGCAGCAACTGGTAGTAGAAGACCCACCTGAGGTGAGAGTGGCTGATGATGATGAGGAAGATGCAGATGACGAGGAGGAGGATGAGGAAGCCATGCAACTACCTGAACCCGGAGCACGACGGCGGACGAGGGTGGGCTGTCGTGTCCCTTTAACGATTGCTCGAGCTTTGTGCCAGCAGCTCATCCGTGAACGCTTTGCTGCCTGAAGGCTCAGCGACAACTATTCTACATGGACCATTACTGTTCGGACCTGTTCCGTAATGTTGTGTTATGTTAATGGAACAAATAATGGAAATGATTCAGTTATAATTTAAAATACATTTTATTCTAAAATTTTACATTTGTTTGTACTTAATAACTTTAATAAAAATATTTTTGTATCAAACTTTAAAGTTTTCAGTTAAGATCACTTACAAACTTTAATATCAGTTAAAACCTTTAAGATCACTTACAAACTTTTAAACTTGTAAATTTACATAACTTACAAAAAACTTTTAATTTGAGAACAGTTACAACAATAACAACAGCAGCAGCAAAGAAAGGCTGCTCCCATCTCTCCTCCAGCTTATTCCAAGACCGCCTGCTGCACTTGGTTTTGGTGACTCCACACCTGCCCGCAGGCGGTGGCGCAGTGATTCTCGGGTAAGTACAAAGCTTATTCTTTCCAGCATCTCAGGTAATGCGCATTTCTTGACGGGGGGCGTGGGCAGGCGGTAATGTGGAGGGCCCGGCTTGGGTCTCTTCAGAGACTGGTCTGGGGGTTGGAGTGGGAGCGGCAGTTGATTCGGTCAATGGCCACGGGGTCTGGGCGTATTCCCTTATTGCAGCAGCTACCTACGACATTCCCTCCCTCATGTTCACCAACAGTGTATCAACTACCTCCGACATTCCCTCCCTCATGTTCACCAACAGTGTATCAACTACCTCTGACATTCCCTCCCTCATGTTCACCAACAGTGTATCAACTACCTCCGGCATTCCCTCCCTCATGTTCACCAACAGTGTATCAACTACCTCCGACATTCCCTCCCTCATGTTCACCAACAGTGTATCAACTACCTCCGACATTCCCTCCCTCATGTTCACCAACAGTGTATCAACTACCTCCGACATTGCCTCCCTCATGTGCCCCGACAGCATCTCAACTACTTCCGACATTCCCTCCTTCATATGCCCGGACAGTGTTCCCACTTCTTCCAATGGTCCCGATACCTCATCACCCACCCCACTGATGGTGTCCAGGAGTGATCGCGTAAGGTCAATGCTCTCCGCATTCATTAGCATCATCTGAATCACATCTGTTACATCCTGCACCTCAGGAAAGTACTGTCGAGCTCTCCTTCCCCTCCTCACCCTGGGTGTGGCTCGCTGCATCCCACTGGGCCTCGCAGCCTCAGACAGTGGGGCGCTGGGTGTGTCTTGCTGTACCTCACTGGAACCCGCAGCCTCGGATGGTGGGGCCCTGGGTGTGTCTTGCTGCACCCCACTGGGACCCACAGCCTCGGACAGTGGGGCCCTGGGTGTGTCTTGCTGTACCCCACTGGAACCCGCAGCCTCGGACTGTGTGAAACCGTGGATTGTCCTACTACTCGTACCACTCAGAAAAGGGGCTGGCACCTCAAGGGACAGCACCAGCACCTCCTCCAGAGTGAGTACAACAGTGGGGCTTCATCCTCCCCCTCATGGTCTGGAAGGTGGGATTGGAAGATGTTCTCCTCTTCAGGCTCATCCGCGTCAGAATCATCTTCAGCATCGGCTTCAGCCTCGTCAGGTTGGCCTCAAGTTCTGCAAAATATAACCGAACAGATAAATGGTTAGCAGCAGAGGAGGGGGCAGGGTGGCATGAGTAGGCTCACACAGTGCAGGCAGCACGCTCATTTGAGGGACCACGATGAACGATAGCACATTGCACCAACTGAAATGTAGATGACGGTGACATCCCCATGAACCAAAGCATGGCTAGCCTGCGCTGTACTTAACTTTTAGCAAAGCCAGAATGTGGAATTTGCAGGATTTACCCTCTGCCACGAGTGTGGGCCCAGCTTGTGCAGTGGTGGTTGATTTTCTCCAGGCAGGACCCATCAAAGCAGCGACCCTCTCCTTCCAAGGGTGTCAGTGGCTGCAGATTTGCCTGGCTCCTCCTGTTCGAGATCTCTCTTTTGTTGTGTGCCACCTTCCTCTGCAAAGATGAAAATATAACTTTTTAGAGAGGGTGTCTTTCTGCTGGGTGGGACAATACAGGTGGTCACATCTACAATTGCAATTCCAATGAATAAATGAAAATATTACTTGCACTAACTACTTGACCGAGGTCCTGCCACTTCTTTTTGTACTGTCCTCTAGACCTCAGGGTGGTCACCATTGCACAAGTTCTTCTACACGTTGGTTCCAGGGTTTCTTCATTTCTTTTGGTGGAACTTTTGTGTGACCTCTGCTGGTACCATCTGCCCTCAATCACAGTAATTATGCCTTCACTTCATCCTCTGAGAAATTATTGGTCCTTGCGTCGCGTTGTATCTTATATTGCAGCTCCGATTTTTCCAATGAGAATGAAAGTTCTTGCACACAACTGGCTCTTTAAACATGGCCGAATACAGACCCGGAGCTGCACTAGGCATGCACGCCCATAGGAATCACGTCAAAAAGTTCCTCTTTTCATGCATGCGCAGAAGGGGGGGGGCAACATCATTTTTTCGGTGCAGACATTAGGCTCCACCCCCCTGGGACCCCCCTCCCCCCCTGCACCCCCCTCTCCCCTGCCCCTCTGCACCCCCCCTCCCCCTGCCCCACCCAGCCTTGCACCCTCCCAGCAGCCCCCCTCCCCCTCTGACCTCCCCCGCCGCTCCCCACCCCCCCAGCACCCCCCTCCCTGTGCCCCTCATGGCCCCCCCCACCCCCCAGAAGCTAAAGGACAGGCTGCTTGGCGCCAATTTAAAAATGAGAACAGGGAAACCTTCAAGTAATTTTTTTTGAGTACTCGGGGCCAAAAAACCGGCATAACTCTTGAAATATGCCCAAGAAATGGCAATGGGGAAAACTGAGCTCCTTCATTCTCAGCATTAGCAGAGCAGGGAAGGAATGTGTGGGAGCCTCAGGGGACTACTGTTACACTGGGAGTTCTGGTGCACTATCCAGACCAGGTGTGAAGGCTCAGGGTGTTTGTCCAACAGCATGTATTGGAGAATGGGAAGGGAATACGCTCAATCCAAAATAGCAATGACCATTGATGCTTCTTGCAAAAGATCACTGCAAATACATTTTACTGAAACTTTTGGAGGAATTGTATTAATGGCAAATTGATGTCGGCCATGAGCAATGGAGAAAGAGATCTCCATTTATCGCACTCTCAGCAATCCACCAACAGTACATTGCACCTCTTCCTCAGTAAGCAAGACCCCCATCCACTCCTCCTGGTGCCCAGGTCAGGGGTGTAGAGAGAGATACGATGCTCCTGGCCCTAGGCTGCCTGTGGACATGTCTCAATAGAACTGTCAGTGTAACAGGCAATGTTCCCCATTTGAATGGAAGGAACCTCCACACTCACCTTTTCTTTGGCAAATCTCACTTTGATGATTTTCATGGCCAGTTGGAGGCCAGAGGACTGGGCTGTACAGCGATGGACACTCCCGAATCGCCCCCTGAAATAAATCAGTGACAGAACAGCAAATATTTTGTATCAGTCTTCACGGTAGAAGACACTAAAAGCATCCCAATAATAATAGATAATCAGGGGGCTATAGGGAGGGGGGGAACTTAATACAATCACTCGGCAAACTAATGGGACTAAAGGGGGACAAGTCCCCTGGACCCGACGGCCTACATCCTAGGGTCTTGAGAGAACTAGCTGCAGAGATAGTGGATGCATTGGTTGTAATCTACCAAAATTCCCTGGATTCTGGGGCGGTCCCAACGGATTGGAAAACCGCAAATGTAACGCCCTTATTTAAGAAAGGAGGGAGACATAAAGCAGGAAACTATAGACCAGTTAACCTAACATCTGTCATTGGGAAAATGCTGGAGTCCATTATTAAGGAAGCAGTAGCAGGACATTTAGAAAATCATAATAGAGTCAAGCAGAGTCAGCATGGTTTTATGAAAGGGAAATCATGTTTGACAAATTTTCTGGAATTCTTTGAGGATGTAACGAGCAGGGTGGATAAGGGGGAACCAGTGGATGTGGTGTATTTGGATTTCCAGAAGGCATTCGATAAGGTGCCACATAAAAGGTTACTGCACACAATAAGAGTTCATGGGGCTGGGAGTAATATATTAGCGTGGATAGAGGATTGGCTAACTAACAGAAAACACAGTCAGGATAAATGGGTCATTTTCCGGTTGGCAAACAGTGACTAATGGGGTGCCGCAGGGATCAGTGCAAGGGCCTCAACTATTTACAATCTATATTAATGACTTGGATGAAGGGACTGAGTGTAATGTAACCAAGTTTGACGATACAAAGATGGGTGGGAAAGCAAATTGTGGAGAGGATGCAAAGAATCTACAAAGGGATATAGACAGGCTAAATGAGTAGACAAACATTTGTCAGATGGAGTATAATGTGGGAAAATGTGAGGTAATCCACTTTGATAGGAAAAATAAAAAAGCAAATTATTATTTAAATGGGGAGTTTACAAAATGCTGCAGTACAGAGAGACCTGGGGTTCCTTGTACATGAAACACAAAACGTTAGTATGCAGGTACAGCAAGTAATCAGGAAGTAACATGGAAAATTGGCTTTTATTGCAAGGGGGATGGAGTATAAAAGCAGGGAAGTCCTGCTACAACTGTACAGGGTATTGAGGAGGCCACACCTGGAGTACTGCGTACAGTTTTGGTCTCCTTATTTAAGGAGGGATATACTTGCATTGGAGGCAGTTCAGAGAAAGTTCACGAGGTTGATTCCTGAGATGAGGGGATTGTCATATGAAGGTTGTGCAGGTTTGGCCTGTAGTCATTGGAGTTTAGAAGAATGTGAGGTGATCTTATTGAAACGTATAGGATTCTGAGGGGGCTTGACAGAGTTGATGCAGAGAGAATGTTTCCCCTCGTGGGGGAATCTAGAACTAGGGGGCATAGTCTCAGAATAAGGGGTCGCCCATTTAAAACTGAGGGTTTTAAATCTGTGGAATTCTCTGCCCCAGAGAGCTGCGGAGGCTGGGTCATTGAATATACTTAAGGTGGAGATAGACATATTTTTGAGCGTCAAGGATTATGGGCGGAGAAGTGGAGCTGAGTCCAGGATCAGATCAGCCATGATCGTATTGAATGGCGGAGCAGGCTCAAGGGGTCAAATGGCCGACTCCTGTTCCTATTTCTTATGTTCTAACCCCTCACTGTAACACCCCGATATACCACACTCTGTCACACTGACACGAACCCCTCACTGTAATACTCCGATATACTACATAAGGTAGTGGCAGCGAGGTTTTGGAGGGTAATTCTAGAGCTTAGGGCTCAGGTAGAGGAAGGCATGGCCACTGACGGTCGAGCGATTAGAATCAGGGATGCACAAGATGCAAGCATTGGAGGAGTACAGAGATCTCGGGGGGGATTGTTGGACTGCGAGAGGTTAAAATGATAGAGAAGGGTGAGGCTATGGAGAGATTTGAATACAAGGATGATCATTTTTAAACTGAGGATTGGGGGACCAGAATCCAATGTAGGACAGCAAGCAGAGGGAGCGATTGGTGAGCGGGACTCGGTGCGAGTTAGGACACGGGGCAGCGAACAGAGGGAGCGATTGGTGAACAGGACTCGGTGCGAGCTAGGACACGGGGCAGTGAGCACAGGGTGATGGGTGAGCGGGACTCGGTGCAAGCTAGGACACGGGGCAGCGAGTACAAGGGGTGATGGGTGAGCGGGACTTGGTACGAGTTAGGACACGGGTCAGCGAGCACAGTGGGTGATGGGTGAGCAGGACTCGGTACAAGTTATGACTCGGGGCAGCGAGTACAAGGGGTGATGGGTGAGCGGGACTTGGTGCGAGTTAGAACATGGGTCAGCGAGCACAGGGGGTGATGGGTGAGTGGGGCTTGGTGCGAGTTAGGACACGGGGCAGTGAGCACAGGGGGTGACGGATGAGCGGAACTGGGTGTGCGTTAGGACACGGGGCACAGGGGGTGATGGGTGAGCCGGACTGGGTGCGAGTTAGGACACGGGCAGTGAGCACCAGGGGTGATGGCTGAGTTGGACTCGATGTGAGTTAAGACAAGGGACAGTGAGCGCAGCGGGTGGTGGGTGAGCAGGACTGGATGCCAGTTAGGATACGGAGCAGTGAGCACAAGGTGATGGGTGAGGGGGCTCGGTGCGAGTTAGGACACAGGGCAGCGAGCACAGGAGTGATGGGTGAGTGGGACTCGGTGCAAGTTAGAACACAGGGCAGCGAGCACAGGGGGTGATGGGTGAGTGGGACTTGGTGCGAATTAGGACACAGGGCAGTGAGCACAGTGAGTGACGGGTGAGCGGGACTTGGTGCGAGTTAGGACACGGGCAGTGAGCACAGTGGGTGATGGGTGAGCGGGACCTGATGCGAATTAGGACACGGGGCAGTGAGCACAGGGAGTGATGGGTGAGCAGGACTCAGTGCGAGTTAGGACACGGGCAGCACAAGAGCGATCGGTGAGCGGGACTCGGTGCGAGATAGGACATGGGGCAGTGAGCAGAGGGGGTGATCGTTGAGCGGGTCTGAGTGCGAGATAGGACACGGGCAGGGAGCACAGGGTGATGGGTGAGTGTAACTCGATGCGAGTTAGGACATGGGTCAATGAGCACAGGGGGTGATGGGTGAGCGGGACTGGGTGCAAGTTAGGACACGGGGCAGTGAGCACAGGGGGTGATTGTTGAGCGGGTCTGAGTGCGAGTTAGGACACGGGCAGGGAGCACAGGGTGATGGGTGAGTGGGACTCGGTGCGAGTTAGGACACGGGGCACATGGGGTGATGGGTGAGTGTAACTCGATGCGAGTTAGGACACGGGTCAATGAGCACAGGGGGTGATGGGTGAGCGGGACTGGGTGCAAGTTAGGACACGGGGCAGTGAGCACAGCGGGTGATTGTTGAGCGGGTCTGAGTGCGAGTTAGGACACGGGACAATGAGCACAGGGGGTGATGGGTGAGCGGGTCTGAGTGCGAGTTAGGACACGGGGCAATGAGCACAGGGGGTGATGGGTGAGCAGGTCTGAGTGCGAGTTAGGACACGGGCAGGGAGCACAGGGTGATGGGTGAGTGGGACTCGGTGCGAGTTAGGACACGGGGCACATGGGGTGATGGGTGAGTGTAACTCGATGCGAGTTAGGACACGGGGCAATGAGCACAGGGGGTGATGGGTGAGCGGGACTGGGTGCGAATTAGGACACGGGGCAATGAGCACAGGGGGTGATGGGTGAGCGGGACTGGGTGCGAATTAGGACACGGGGCAATGAGCACAGGGGTTGATGGGTGAGCGGGACTGGGTGCGAATTAGGACACGGGGCAATGAGCACAGGGGGTGATGGGTGAGCGGGACTCGGTGCGAGTTAGGACACGGGGCAATGAGCACAGGGGGTGATGGGTGAGCGGGACTGGGTGCGAATTAGGACATGGGTAGCCAAGTTTTAGATGAGCTGAAGTTTATGGAGGTGGAAAATGGGAGACCGATGAGAGTGTGTCGGAATAGTCAAGTCTAGTGATAGCAGAGGCAAGGATGAGGGTTTTAGCATCAGATGGGCTGAGGCGGGATGTTACACAGGTGGAAGTAAGTGGTCTTTGTGGTGGAGCAGATATTTTGTCATTGAGTCGGAAGCTCATCTCAGCATCAAATAGACACCGAGGTTGCAAACGGTGAGGTTCAGTGTCAGACAGTTGCCTGGGAGACGGTGGAGTCAGTGGCTAGGGAACAGAGTTTATTCCGAAGACTTTATTCTTCACAATATTTAATAATATAGTAATCCCTCACTGTAACACTCTGATATATCACACCCACTCATACTCTGCCACTAAGCCCTCACTGTTACATTCTGATATAACACACCCTCTCGCAGTGATATACCACTGTAAATTTTTGTGCAGTTATAGTTCTTTAAACATTGACAATTCCCAAAGATTAAACACTGTTTGAAGATCTTTTGCCAGAAGCCCTTTATTACCCTCCGAGCACCTCCTGGAGGTTGACCTGGTACAGGCTGCTGACAGGCCCTGTTCTGAGCTTCACACAGCGGTGCTCAAATGGTGCTGGCAGAGGAGGCCGGTCATCTGGCGAGAGAAGAGTCACAAGTTCAACTGTTACAAGTATCCGGTGATTCAGTGTTGGGGAAGGGGGTACATTTGGCCCTCGCCCACGGTGATACGAGCCGCTGCTCCGACAGATTGCCAAGTGACGCATTCACCTCCAGCGTACGTTGGAAGTGCCTTAACCAGAGCGCTCCAATCCCAGAAAAGGAAAGAAAAACTTGCATTTATATAACACCCTTCACGACCTCAGGATGCCCCAAAGCACTTTACAGCCAATAAAGTACTCTTGGAGTGCGGTCACCGTTGGAAACGCGGCAGCCAATTTGCACACAGCAAGCTCCCACAAACAGCAACATGATAATGAGCAGATTATCTGTTTTAGTGATGTTGATTTAGGGATAACTATTGATTAGGACACCGGGGATAATTACCCTGCTCTTTTTCAAAATAGTGCCATGGGATCTTTTATGTCCACCTGAGAGAGCAGACGGGACCTCGGTTTAACATCACCTCTGACACTGCAGCACTCCCTCAGCACTGCAGTAGTCAGCCTAGATTTTTATACCCAGGGTCCTGAGGCACTGCGGGGAAACGCCTAACAAGCCCCATAATTCCTTTTATTAAAATATTCACTGTTGATTTCACAGCTCCCTGCGTTCCTCCAATGCTTGTCTCTGGGGCCTCCCCGAATTCCTTTGCCCCACCATCGGTGGCCATGCGGTCAGCTGCCTCAGCCCTAAGTTCTGGAATTCCCTCCCTAAACCTCTCTGTCTTTCCTCCTTTGAGATGCCCCATGGAACCTTTGACCAAGCTTTTGGTCACGGATCCTAATAGCTCCTTAAGCGGTTTTGTTTGATAATGCTCTGGTGAAGTGCTTTGTGATGTTTTACTACATTAAAGGTCTTATATAAATGCAAGAAAAGCCAAGGGCAAGACCAACCCTGGGCTCCAATATCACCCACCCATTAAAGACCAAGCACTGGCCAGCTTCTGTTCTGGCCCAGATACAAGTCGGATCAAACACATTGTCAATTAGCTTAATGATTAGTCCCAATCAAAGCCACAGCAGAGGGCAACGAATGGGCACCAAATGGACCAAAGTATGAGAAATTAGTGGCAGATTAACCGAAGCCATCACTCACAGTAAGTGGGTCCGGGCAATGGACCATCCAATCAGAGAATGGCTCCAACGGCCTCAATGTTAAAGAAAGAACATGCCACACTGTCAGAAACATCACAATGAGTTTTACATACATTAAAAGAAGCATTGTGACTCTTGTTACATCGGCCAATGTGTACACAGCACCATCCCGCAAACAGCAATGAACTTTGACCAGGACACCAGCAGTCCTCAAACAGTGCCATGAGGTCTTTAGGGTCCATCTGAGTTACAGGCAAACATTAGAAAGAATCCCCTTGACCAAAAGCTGTATTAGAGAGCTAAATACTCAAACTCTTCAGCCACCATTGCCTCAATGAATCATTGCAGTAAAGGACTGCCCGGCCATTGCAGTGAGGGTCAAGCATTGGCTCATTACATGGCCGGCCCAGTCAGGTTGTATCAGCCCACCCTGCGCTGGGGGAAGTAGTGGGAGGATTCGCTGGTGGATCAACAATCCGACAGGCTACAATGTGAAGGCTTCTTCCATGCAGTAACCATCTTTATACCTGCCCATAGTGGGGTTATATACAGCAGGAGTGGTTAATGGGCTCCCACAGCCCATACATTGAGGGGGCCACCCTAACCCACTGCTCAGGGCCAGAGCTCTGGCCTCCTCTAGCTAGGACTGTCTGGAGCAGGGCTCGAGCCCAGCATCTCTGACTCCGAGGCGGGAATATCATCACTGAGCCAAAGGCTCACTCTTGTGCAAATGTAACAATGACACACACACAAGACATGCCCCATATTCCATGCTCCATGGGTTTCTCCCAAGTCTGGCTGATCATCTAGACACCAGTCAGTTAACGTTACATTATACGTAACAATGTGTAGAACTACAGCCTAGTGCAAATGGGGCTAATTACTCACACCTATCTTCACCTTTCAATTATAAACAGCATAGTCTCAATCACTAGCCTCAGAATAACTCTCCTGGTGTAGCAGAGAGGGAAAGAAAATAACAAGTTTGATGAATAGTCAGAGTGAAGGCATGCTTCGGCTAAACCCACACTGAGGGGGCAACTTTCATTTATGCCGTAAAGTGGGCGGACGGTGGGGGAGGCAGGGTCCTTGCCTATAGGAGCTTACATTGGGCCTGAGCCTCATTCTTTATTATTCATTCCGGGATGTGGATGTCGCTGGCAAGGTTGGCATTTATTGCCCATCCCTAATTGCCCCTTGAGAAGGTGGTGGTGAGCCGCCTTCTTAAACCGCTGCAGTCCGTGTGGTGAAGGTGCTCCCACAGTGCTGTTAGGGAGGGAGTTCCAGGATTGTGACCCAGCGACGATGAAGGAACGGAGATATATTTCCAAGTCAGGATGCTCAATCATCGTAGACTGACATCAGTTGTCGGGAAAATGCTGGAATCCATTATTCAGGAAATGGTAACAGGGCACTTAGAAAATTGTTTTATGATGAGACAGAGTCAACGTTGTTTTATGAAAGGGAAATCGTGTTTAACGAATTTCTTAGGGTTTTTTGAGGTGTAACTAGCAGGGTGAATAAAGGGGAACCAGTGGATTTAGTATATTTGGATTTCAAAAGGCATTCGATAAGGTGCCACATAAAAGGTTCTTGCTCAAGATAAGGGATCATGGGGTTGGGATAATATATAAGCATCATCATTATCATAGGCGGTCCCTCGAATGAAGATGACTTGCTTCCACGAGTTAAAAGTGTTTCGATGAAGGACTCGATGTTCCAGTCCTGAACTCCATATTGAAGGGTGGAAGATGCCTGTACGTGAATTTTTTTAACGTGGGGTGACCGTTGCACACCAGCCACCACACGGGTTTGACAGAGCTAGGTCTTGGTCCAGTGGCAAGGATTAACCAAGACGACTGGAGACCAGATCTACTGCGCGGACCTAGTGCGCACACATATCGCAGTGTGGGCTGGTCCGTGCTGCCCCGGGCCCTCGGCTCTTCTGGGCCCCATACCCTCACCTGTTGCACCTCCACCACGATCACTCACCGCTCCTCCACCATAAACATTCACCGCATCTCGCTACAAACACTCGCCGCTCATCCGCCCCGACCTTCCCACTCCTCTGTACCTGGGCCCTGCTGATACAATCAGCACCTTGTGACATTTCATTAGGTGAAAGATGCTAGAAATGTGGAAGCTGTTGTAAATTTGCCTCGATTTCATCAATTATTAAAATGAATGATAATTAAGCATATTGCTAATGGTTTTAATCATTAACCCCATGACTGCACCATTTATATATCAAATTTGTTTGAAATCAGCTTAAACTCTGTGCACAGGGGGAAAAAATAAAACACATATGTTGTTGTAACTATAGCTGTACAATGTTTGTACATTGTACATATAAGCATGGATAGAGGATTAGTTAATATTTATTGGGATAAATGGATAATTTTACAGTTGGCAGGCTGTAACTAGTGGGTTGCCACAGGATCAGTGCTGGGGCCTCAGCTATTTACAATCTATATCAATGACCTAGATGAAGGGACTGAGTGTAATGTATCCAAGTTTGCTGACGATACAAAGCTAGGTGGGACAGTAAGCTGTGAGGAGAACACAAAGCGTCTGAAAAGGGATATAGATAGACTGAGTGAGTGGGCAGTAAGGTGGCAGATGGAATATAATGTGGGGAAATGTGAGATTATTCTCTTTAGTAGAAATAATAAATAAACAGAATATTTTTTAAATGGTGAGGAACTATAAATGTTGGTGTTCAGAGAGATTTGGGAGTCCTCGTTCAAGAAACACAGAGAGTTAGCAAACAAATAGTAAGGTAAATGGCATTTTGGACATTATTGCCAGAGGGTTGGAGTACAAGAGTAAGTCTTGCTACAACTGTACAGGGCCTTGGTGAGACCACACCTGGAGTACTGGGCACAGTTTTGGTCTCCTTATCAGAGGAAGGATATAATTGTTTTAGAATCAGTGCAACCAAGTTCACTAGATTGATTCTTGGGATGTGAGATGAAGGAATGCAAAATTCACAAGAACCCCCCACAGTGTTTGGGCTCATTCGAAAGGAAATTTAATTTGGGACTATCTACCAAAAAGTTTGGAACCCTAAAGTGCTTGTGTAAGAAACTACGAACTTTAATATAATTTTAAACTTTTACAAGACAAATTCAAGGCTGTGGATGGGCCTAAAAGGACTGACAGGAGACAACCTGATTAGTGAGACTACCTGGGTGTGAGGACTAAAGTAACCTGTCTGGAGAAATGGGTATTCGAGAATCCTTCTCCACAAGAGACATTAACATTACAAAATGACCCAGAGATAGCTAACCATCAACATGAATCTGGAAAACCATTTCAGCATATACATCACAAAGAGGCCCAAGCCAGCCTGTATGCGAAAAACTAAGCACAAAAGGACATTGTAATTACCAAACTAATATTTCCACCAGGAAACAGTTTTCGAACATTAACCCATCCAAAACATATCAACTTTTAATGAGCCCGCCAAAATATTACAAAGAGCCAAGCCCGCCAAATTTAAACAAAGAATTTTGAACAGATTTGGCGCCAAGATTAGAACCACTCAAACTGCATAACTTGCCCCCTGTTTCAACAGAGGGGATGCCATACTACATCAGATGCTATACTGTGAGTATGTCATCAAGACAAGGAGAGAAACCAACGCGACAGTTGTAAACTAACTTCTCCAGCCTCGAAGTCCTGAAGTCCTGAAGGAAGGAAGAACATCACCATCGCGGCAGCAACCAACCACAATCAACATGGTATCAAGGGAAAACCACTGCGATCGACCAAACTCGGAACAAAACTCCAAAAGGGAAAAAACGAAGAATCGAAAAGTTTCCACTTTACAATCTAATCCTGACCAACCAACAGGTAAAACATTACCTAACCGACTGTAGAAACCTATTTCTAACCAAAGAAAACGGGTACTTACCCCACAGATCCAAAACGCGCCTTACCGCATCAGCGGACTCAACCCAACTGAAGATTGCGCAGCAGAAAGTCTTCTCCGACGTTCGGGGTATGGCAAGCAGACCCTACCATATCCAGCGAACCACCATTAATTGTCAAAAGGATTGGTAAGCATAGTCCCTGCCTGCCCTGAAGTCCAACCTAGCTAGGATTAGGTATTGGGAGGTGGGAGGTGTAATTCTACTGTAACCCCCTTTGAATGTAATGTGTTGTTCTCTATTAGAGATTTTATAAGCTATTGTAACCCCCTCTGAGTATGTAAGGTATTGTTCTTTAATAAGTTTGAATAAGTTTTGACATTGTACTTTCTTATTCGAGTAATTAGAAGTTTGTAATTCCTTGATTGTAATAAAACCAAAGTTCTTTTGCATCAAACCAGCGTCCTCTGCACTTTGTCACATCCCCCAAATAAATCCAGAGTCTAGAACCCAAGGGAGTGGGAGCAATTCGAACCGCTCATGTTGGCCAGAAGGGAACCTGACCCCCTCATAGAGACCACCCCCTTACAGAGGGTTGTCCTATAAGCAGAGATTGAGCAGATTGGGCCGATACTCTCTGAAGTTTAGAAGAAAGAGAGGTGATCACATTGAAATGTACAAGATTCTGAGGGCGAATGACAAGGTAGATGCTGAGAGGTTGTTTCCCCGGGCTGGAGAGTCTAGAACCAGAGGTCACAGGGAATGAAGCTGGTCAGGTGGAAGGGGTATCAGTGGAGAGTATTTAGGTGCTAGTGATCATAATTCAGTTAGATTTAAGGTAGTTATGGAAAAGGACAAGGATAGACCTGGAATACAAATTGGGGAAAAGCCAACTTTGCTAAGTTGAGATGTGATTTAGCCAAAGTGGACTGGAAACAGTTACTTGTGGGTAAATCAGTGTCAGAGCAGTGGGAGGCATTCAAGGAGGAGATCCAGAGGGCTCAGGCCAAACATGTGCCTTTAAAGAAAAAGGGTGGGAATAACAAATTTAGAGCCCCCTGGATGTCTTGGGACTTACAGGGTAGGATAAAAAAAAAGGGAGGCATTTGACAGATACCGAGGGCTATAAATACTGCAGAAACTCTAAAGTATAGAAAGTGCAGGGGTGAAATTAAAAGGGTTATTAGGAAAGTAAAGAGAGAGCATGAAAAATTCTTGGCAAGTAAAATCAAGGAAAACCCAAAGATGTTTTCTAAATATATTAAGATCAAGAGGATAAATAAAGAAAGAGTAGGGCCTATTAGAAACTATTAGAGTAATCTGTGTGTGGAGGCGGAAGATGTGGATCGGGGTCTTAATGAATACTTTGCGTCCGTTTTCACAAAATAGAGGGGTGATGCAGACACTGCTATCGAGGAGGAGGAGTGTGAACTATAAGATGAAATAAACATAGTGAGAGAGGAGGTATTAAGGGGTATAGCAGCTTTGAAAGTGGATAAGTCCCCAGGCCAGATGAAATGTTCAGCGAAGCAAAAGAGGAAATAGCAGAGGCTCTGACCATCATTTTCCAAACCTCTCTGGCTTCAGGTGTGGTGCCAGAGGACTGGAGGACTGCGGTACCTTTGTTTAAAAAGTGAGAAAGGGATAGAATGAGTAATTACAGGCCAGTCGGCCTAACCTCGGTGGTGGGAAATTTATTGAAAAAATTCCTGAAGGACAGGATAAATCTACATTTAGTAAAACACGATTAATCACGGACAGTCAACACAGATTTGTTAAGGGTAGGTCATGTCTGACTAACTTGACTGAATTTTTTGAGGAGGTAACCAGGAGGGTCGATGAGGGCAAACAGTAGTATATATAGATTTTAGCAAAGCTTTAGATAAGGTCCCACATGGCAGACTGGTCACAAAAGTAAAAGCCCATGGAATCCAGGGCAAAGTGGCAAGTTGGACCCAAAATTGGCTCAGAGGCAGGAAGCAAAGGGTAATGGTTGATGGGTGTTTTTGTGACTGGAAGTATGTTTCCAGTGGGGTTCCGCAGGACTCAGTGCTGGGTCCCTTGCTTTTTGTGGTATACATCAATGATCTAGACTTGAATGTGGGGGTATGATTAAGAAGTTTGCAGATGATACTAAAATAGGCTGTTTGATTGATAATGAAGAGGAAAGCTGCGGACTGCAGGAAGATATCAATCAACTAGTCAGGTGGGCAGAACAGTGACCAATGGAATTTAATCTGGAGAAGTGTGAGGTAGTGCATTTGGGGAGGGCTAACAAGGAAAGGGAATAGACATTAAATGGTAGGACACTGAAAAGTGTAGAGGAACAAAGGGACCTTGGAGTGAGGTCCACAGATCCCTGAAGGTTGCAGGCCAGGTAGGTAAGATGGTTAAGAAGGCATACAGAATGCTTGCCTTTATTAGCCGAGGCAGAGAATATAAGAGCAGGGGAGTTATGCTTGAACTGTATAAAACACTGGTTGGGCCACAGCTGGAGTACTGCGTCCAGTTCTGGTCACTGCATTACAGGAAGGACGTGATTCTACTGGAGAGGGTACAGAGGAGATTTACGAGGATGTTGCCAGGACTGGAGAATCTTAGCTATGAGGACAGATTGGATAGGCTGGGTTTGTTTTCCTTGGAACAGGGGAGGCTGAGGGGAGACCTCACTGAGGTGTATAAAATTATGAGGGCCCTAGATATACTGGATAGAAAGGGCCTATTTCCCTTTGCAAATGGGGTCAACAACCAGGGAGCATAGATTTAAAGTAATTGGTAAGAGGTTTAGAGGGGATTTGAGGGGAAATTTCTTCACCCAGAGGGTGGTGTGGGTCTGGAACTCACTGCCTGAAAGGGTGGTAGAGGCAGAAACCCTCATCACATTTAAAAAGTACTTGGAGGTGCACCTGAAGTGCTGCAACCTACAGGGCTACGGACCGAGAGCTGGAAAGTGAGATTAGGCTGGATAGCCTCTTGTTGGTTGGCACGGACATGGCCTCCTTCCCTGCTGTAAACTTCTATGATTCTCAGAATAATGGGTCGGCTATTTAGTATTGAGATGAGGAGGAATATCTTCAATCGGCGAATCGAGAATCTTTGGAATTCTCTAGAAACATAGAAAATAGGCGCAGAAGTAGAACATTCGGCCCTTCGAGTCTGTACCGCCATTCAATATGATCATGGCTGATCATTCCCTCAGTACCCCTTTCCTGCTTTTTCTCCATACCCCTTGATCCCTTTAGCCGTAAAAGCCATATCTAACTCCTTCTTGAATATATCCAATGAACTGGCATCAACAACTCTCTGCGGCAGGGAATTCCACAGGTTAACAACTCTCTGATTGAAGAAGTTTCTCCTCATCTCAGTCCTAAATGGCCTACCCCTTATCCTAACACAATGGGCCCAAGTTTCCACATGATTTGCGCCTGATTTTTAGGAGCAACTGGTGGAGAACGGACTATCTTAGAAATCGCAATTCTCCACATTTTTTTTTCTGCAGTTCTAGTCAGGTTGAACAGTTCCACTTTGGAACAGAATGTTTTCTTCAAAAGGGGGCGTGTCCAGCCACTGACGCCTGATTTCAAAGTTTCCACAGTGAAAACGTACTCCAAACTAACTTAGAATGGAGCAAGTGAAGATTTTTGTAGAACTGAAAAAACCTTGTCCACACATTAAAAAATCAGGCGCAGGTTACAAATTAGGCGTCCAGAACGAGGTGGGGGGGTGGGGAAGGGAAGTCATTAAATTCTATAATAAATCCTTATTTATACTTATACAAATATTATACAAATAAATCCAACCTGAATAAACATTTATAAGCAAAGAAAAGATTAAATAAACCATCTTCCTACCTGTGTGAAAGTGCTTCAGGCAGGCCTTTCGGGTCCGAAGGCTGAACGGGCCGGCCTGAGACTTCGGGCAGGGCCCGTCCCCGGCACCAGATTTACAGGTAGGTGGCGTTGGGTCGGGTCAGGGAGGGAGGGAGGGAGGTTCGGGACGGGGGGAGGGAGAGGGAGGGAGAGGGAGGGAGAGGGAGGGAGGTCAGGTCGGGGAAGGGGAGGTCAGGTCGGGGAGGGGGAGGTCAGGTCGGGGAGGGGGAGGTCAGGTCGGGGAGGGAGAGGTCAGGTCAGATCCAGTCCGGGGGCGGGGGCGGAGCGGGAGTCGGGTCGGGTCGCGTCCAGTCGGGGGGAGGGGGAGGAGCGCGAGCGGGAATTGGGTCGGGTCCAGTGGGGAGGGGCGGGAGCGGGAGTCGGGTCGGGTCCAATCGGGCGGGGAGAGCAGGAGTCGGGTCGGGTCCACTCGTGGGGAGGGGGGGGAGCGGGAGCAGGAGCGCGGGTCGGGTCGGGTCCAGTCGGGGAGGGGCGGAGCGGGAGCGGGAGCGGGAGCGGGAGTCGGGTCATGTCGGGTCCAGTTGAGGGGGGGGGTCGGGTCGGGGTGGGGGGAGTCGGGTCGGGTCCAGTCGGGGGGGGGGGCGGAGCGGGAGCGGGAGTCGGGTCGGGTCGGGTCCAGTCGGGGGGGTCGCGTCGGGGGGCGGGAGTCGGGTCGGGTCTGGGGCGGGGGTCGGGGGGGGAGCGGGAATCGGGTCGGGTCCAGTCGGGGGGAGGGGGAACGGGAGCGGGAATCGGGTCGGGTCCATTCGGGGGGCGGGAGTGGGAGCGGGAGTCGGGTCGGGTCCATTCGGGGGGCGGGAGTGGGAGCGGGAATCGGGTCGGGTCCAGTCGGGGGGAGGGGGAACGGGAGCAGGAATCGGGTCGGGTCCATTCGGGGGGCGGGAGTGGGAGCGGGAGTCGGGTCGGGTCAGGTCCAGTCGGGGGGGGGGGCGGGAGTGTGTGTCGGGTCCGGTCCGGAGGCGGGGGGCGGTGGGGGGGGGGCGGGTGTCGGGTCTGGTCCGGAGGCGGGGGGGGGGGGGGGGCGGGAGTGTGTGTCGGGTCCGGTCCGGAGGCGGGGGGCGGTGGGGGGGGGCGGGTGTCGGGTCTGGTCCGGAGGCGGGGGGGGGGGGGGGGGAGCGGGTGTCGGGTCTGGTCCGGAGGCGGGGGGGGGGGGGGGGGAGCGGGTGTCGGGTCTGGTCCGGAGGCGGGGGGGGGGGGGGGGCGGGAGTGTGTGTCGGGTCCGGTCCGGAGGCGGGGGGGGGGGGGGGGGGGAGTGTGTGTCGGGTCTGGTCCGGAGGCGGGGGGGGGGGGGGGGGGAGTGTGTGTCGGGTCCGGTCCGGAGGCGGGGGGCGGTGGGGGGGGGCGGGTGTCGGGTCTGGTCCGGAGGCGGGGGGGGGGGGGGGGGAGCGGGTGTCGGGTCTGGTCCGGAGGCGGGGGGGGGGGGGGGGGAGCGGGTGTCGGGTCTGGTCCGGAGGCGGGGGGGGGGGGGGGCGGGAGTGTGTGTCGGGTCCGGTCCGGAGGCGGGGGGGGGGGGGGGGGGAGTGTGTGTCGGGTCTGGTCCGGAGGCGGGGGGGGGGGGGGGGGGAGTGTGTGTCGGGTCCGGTCCGGAGGCGGGGGGGGGGGGGGGGGGAGTGTGTGTCGGGTCCGGTCCGGAGGCAGGGGGCGGGGGGGGAGCGGGTGTCGGGTCTGGTCCGGGGGGGGGGGGTGGGAGAGCAGGAGCTGGCCGTGGGAGGAGCCTTATTCACGCAGCCCCAGTGAGGCCATTCGGCCAGGGCTAGGGGCTGCGTGCTTCGGGCCCCTCCCACAGTTTCGGGCGCCTGGAGCTACTGCACTTGCATGCCCACTGTAGCGCGCATGTGCAGAGGTCCCGGCACTGTTTTCAACGCAGGGACCTGGCTCCGCCCTCTACAGCTCGTGCTGCGCTGCGGGCCAGAGGACCTACAGGGAGGTGGAGAATACGGAGGATTTTTTTAGGCGCACTTTGTGGCACGAAAAACGTGCGTCCAGGTCGAGACTGCGCCGTTCTAGGCGCGTGTAGAAACTTGGGTCCATAGTCTCCTGGTTCTAGACTTCCCCAACATCAGGAACATTCTTCCCGCATCTAACCTGTCCAGTCCCGTCAGAATCTTATACGTTTCTATGAGATCCCCTCTCATACTTCTAAACTCCAGTGAATAAAGGCCCAGTTGATCCAGTCTCTCCTCAAATGACAGTCCAGCCATCCCTGGAACTAGTCTGGTGAACCTTCGCTGCACTCCCTCAATTGCAAGAACGTCCTTCCTCAAATTAGGAGACCAAAACTGAACACAATATTCCAGGTGAGGCCTCACTAAGGCCCTGTACAACTGCAGTAAGACCACCCTGCTCCTATACTCAAATCCCCTAGCTATGAAGGCCAAAATACCATTTGCCTTCTTTACTACCTGCTGTACCTGCATGTCCACTTTCAATGACTGATGAACCATGACACCCAGGTCTTGTTGCACCTCCCCTTTTCTTAATCTGCCGCCATCCAGATAATATTCTGCCTTTGTGCTTTTGCCCCGAAAATGGATAACCTCACATTTATCCACATTAAACTGCATTTGCCATGCATTTGCCCACTCATCTAACCTGTCCAAGTCACCCTGCAGCCTCTTAGCATCCTCCTCACAGCTCACACCGCCACCCAGTTTAGTGTCAACCGCAAACTGACATTACACTCAATTCCTTCATTTAAATCGTTAATGTATATTGTAAAGAGCTGGGATCCCAGCACTGAGCCCTGCGGCACTCCACTAATCACTGCCTGCCATTCTGAAAAGGACCCGTTTATCCCGACTCTCTGCAATCAGTTCTCTATCCACATCAGTACATTACCCCCAATACCATGTGCTTTGATTTTACACACCAATCTCTTGTGCAGGACCTTGTCAAAAGCCTTTTGAAAGTCCAAATACACCACATCCACTGGTTCTCCCTTGTCCACTCTGCTAGTTACAGCCTCAAAAAATTCCAGAAGATTCGTCAAGCATGATTTCCCTTTCATAAATCCATGTTGTCTCGGTCCGATCCTGTCACTGCTTTCCAAATGCGCTGCTATTTCATCCTTAATAATTGATTCTAACATTTTCCCCACTACTGATGTCAGGCTAACCGGTCTATAATTACCCGTTTTCTCTCTCCCTCCTTTTTTAAAAAGTGGTGTTACTTTAGCTACCCTCCAGTCCATAGGAACTGATCCAGAGTCGATAGACTGTTGGAAAATGATCACCAATGCATCCACTATTTCGAGGGCCACTTCCTTAAGTACTCTGGGATGCAGACTATCAGGGATTTATCGGCCTTCAATCCCATCAATTTCCCGAACACAATTTCCCGCCTAATAAGGATATCCTTCAGTTTTTCCTTCTCACTAGACCCACTCTCCCCTAGTACATTCGGAAGTTTATTTGTGTCTTCCTTCGTGAAGACAGAATCGAAGTATTGGTTCAATTGGTCAGCCATTTCTTTGTTCCCCATTATAAATTCACCTGAATCCGACTGCCAGGGACCTACATTTGTCTTTACTAATCTTTTTCTCTTCACATATTTATAAAAACTTTTGCAGTCAGTTTTTATGTTCCCTGCTAGCTTCCTCTCGTACTCTATTTTCCCCTTCTTAATTAAACCCTTAGTCCTCCTCTGTTGAATTTTAAATTTCTCACAGTCCTCACGTTTGTTGCTTTTTCTGGCGAATTTATACGCCTCTTTCTTGGCTTTAACACTATCCTTAATTTCCCTTGTTAGCCACGGTTGAGCCACCTTCCCCATTTTATTTTTACACCAGACAGGGATGCACAATTGCTGAAGTTCATCCATGTGATCTTTAAATGTTTGCCATTGCCTATCCACCGTCAACTCTTTAAGTATCATTTGCCAGTCTATTCTAGCCAATTCACCCCTCATACCGTCGAAGTTACCTCTCCTTAAGTTCAGGACCCTAGTTTCCGAATTAACTTTGTCACTCTCCATCTTAATAAGGAATTCTACCATATTATGGTCACTCTTCCCCAAGGGGCCTCGCACAACAAGACTGCTAATTAGTCCCTTCTCATTACACATCATCCAGTCTAGGATGGCCAACTCTCTGGTTGGTTCCTCGACATATTGGTCCAGAAAACCATCCCAATACACTCCAGGAAATCCTCCTTCACCGCATTGCTACCAGTTAGGTTAGGCCAATCAATATGTAGATTAAAGTCGCCCATGATTACTGCTGTACCTTTATTGCATACCTCCTTTATTTCTTGTTTGATGCTGTCCCCAACCTCACTACTACTATTTGCTGGCCTGTACACAACTCCCACTAGCGTTTTCTGCAATTTGGTATTCCATAGCTTCACCCATACCAATTCCACATCATCCAAGCTAATGTACTTCCTTACAATTGCATTGATTTCATCTTTAACCAGCAACACCACCCCACCTCCTTTTCCTTTCTGTCTATCCTTCCTAAATGCTGAATACCCTTGGATGTTGAGTTCCCAGCCTTGGTCCCCCTGGAGCCATGTCTCCGTGATGCCAATCACAACGTATCAGTTAACTGCTATCTGCGCAGTTAATTCATCCACCTTATTCCGAATACTCCTCGCATTGAGGCACAGAGCCTTCAGGCTTGTCTTTTCAACACGCTTTGCCCCTTTAGAATTTTGCTATAATGTGGCCCTTTTTGTTTTTTGCCTTGGGTTTTGTTGTGTATCTGTAAAGATGCACTCCCACGTTCCGCCACCAGGGAGCTCATCTCCTGAAGTCCCAAGGGATCCCAGCATCCCTTGGGAGCACTGTATATAAGCCGGCCCCTAAGGCCTGTTCCTCACTCTGGAGTGACTTATTAAAGACTGAGGTCACTGTTACTTTAACCTCCCTGTGTGCAGCCTCATCTGTGTTAGGAACACAATAGGTTTCTCTGCCCTCCGCTTTTGCTATTCTCCTTTCTATCTTTTGCTTCTGACTCCATTTTGTTTCCCTCTGTCTCCCTGCATAGGTTCCCATCCCCCTGCCATATTAGTTTAACTCCTCCCCAACAGCACTAGCAAACAGTCCCCCTTGGACATTGGTTCTGGTCCTGCCCAGGTGCAGACCGTCCGGTTTGTACTGGTCCCACCTCCCCCAGAACCGGTTCCAATGTCCCAGGAATTTGAATCACTCCCTACTGCACCACTGCTCAAGCCACGTATTCATCTGAGCTATCATGCGATTCCTACTCTGACTAGCACGTGGCACTGGTAGCAATCCTGAGATTACTACTTTTGAGGTCCTACTTTTTAATTTAACTCCTAGCTCCCTAAATTCATCTCGTAGGACCTCATTCTGTTTTTTACCTATATCATTGGTACCTATATGCACCACAACAACTGGCTGTTCACCCTCCCTTTTCAGAATATCCTGCACCCGCTCCAAGACATCCTTGACCCTTGCACCAGGGAGGCAACATACCATCCTGGAGTCTCGGTTGCGGCCGCAGAAATGCCTATCTATTCCCCTTACAATTGAATCCCCTATCACTATAGCTCTCCCACTCTTTTTCCTGCCCTCCTGTGCAGCAGAGCCATCCACGGTGCCATGAACTTGGTTGCTGCTGCTCTCCCTTGATGAGTCATCCCCCTCAGCAGTAATCAAAGCGGTGTATCTGTTTTGCAGGGGGATGACCGCAGGGGACCTCTGCACTACCTTCCTTCCACTGCTCTTCCTGTTGGTCACCCATCCCCTATCTGGCTGTGTACCCTTTACCTGCGGTAAGACCAACTTACTAAACGTGCTATTCACGTCATTCTCAGCATCGTGGATGCTCCAGAGTGAATCCACCCGCAGCTCCAGTGCCGCAATGCGGTCCGTCAGGAGCTGGAGGCGGATACACTTCCCGCACACATAGTCGTCAGGGACATCGGAAGCGTCCCTGACTTCCCACATGGTACAGGAGGAGCATAACACGTGTCCGAGCTCTCCTGCCATGACTTAACCCTTAGATTAACCTAATTGGACAACAGCAATGTTAAAAGGTTACTTACTGATAAAGAAAAGAAAAAGAAAAGCTATTTACCAATCACCAGCCAATCACTTACCCCTTTCGATTTCTTTCTACTTCTTTTTTGCCCCCCTGCTGCAGCTGCACCGGTGGGCCTCCGACGCACTCCCCCCTCTCCCAACTACCCAGAGAGCTGTGGATGCTGAGTCGTTAAGTATATTCAAGACGGAGATAGATAGATTTTTGAACTCTGGGGGAATCAAGGGATATGGGGAGCAGGCAGGAAAGTGAAGTTGAGGTCAAAGATCAGCCATGGTCTTATTGAATAGTCTCGAGGAATCGTATGGCCTACTCCTGCTCTTAATTCTTATATTCTTATGTGCATGACTTGGAGGTGATGGTGTTCCCATGCGCCTGCTGCCCTTGTCCTTCTAGGCGTTAGAGGTTGCAGGTTTGGGAGGTGCTGCCGAAGAAGCCTTGGTGAGTTGCTGCAGTGCATCTTGTAGATGGTACACACTGCAGCCACGGTGCGCCGGTGGTGGAGGGAGTGAATGTTGAAGGTGGTGGGTGAGGTGTCGATCAAGCGGGCTGCTTTATCCTGGATGGTGTCGAGCTTCTCGAGTGTTGTTGGAGCTGCACCATCCAGGCAAGTGGAGAGTATTCCATCACATTCCTGACTTGTGCCTTACAGGAATCTGATGAGCTGCCAGAGTGAAACCTGCTCCCTATAGACAGCTCACTAATCAGTGGGCAGGAAACTGCGGACGGCGGGGTGGGAGGGGACGGGTGACGGGGTGGGGGTGGGTGGAACAGGGGTGGGGGACGGGTGACGGGGGGGGACGGGTGACAGGTGGGGGTCGGGGTAACGGGGGTGGGGGAACGTGGCGGGGGAACGGGGGCGGGGGAACGGGGCGGGGGAACGGGGGCGGGGGAACGGGGGCGGGGGAACGGGGGCGGGGGAACGGGGGCGGGTGAACTGGGGCGGGGGAACTGGGGCGGGGGAACGGGGGCGGGGGAACGGGGGCGGGGGAACGGGGGCGGGGGAACGGGGGCGGGGGAACTAGGGCGGGGGAACTAGGGCGGGGGAACGGGGGCGGGGGAACGGGGGCGGGGGAACGGGGGCGGGGGAACGGGGGCGGGGGAACGCGGCGGGGGAACGGGGGTGGCGGAACGGGGGTGGCGGAACGGGGGTGGCGGAACGGGGCGGGGGAAACGGAGGTGGGGGAACGGGGGATGAAGGACGGAGTGGGGGTTGGGTGAACGGGGGTGGGGGAACAGGGGACGGAGGACGGAGTGGGGGTTGGGGGAACGGGGGCGGGGGAAACGGAGGTGGGGGAACGGGAGCGGGGGAACGGGGGCGGGGGAACGGGGGATGAAGGACGGAGTGGGGGTTGGGTGAACGGGGGTGGGGGAACAGGGGACGGAGGACGGAGTGGGGGTTGGGGGAACGGGGGCGGGGGAACGGGGAACGGGGGCGGGATAACAGGGGACGGAGGACGGAGTGGGAGTGGGGGAACGTTGGCGGGGGAATGGGGACGGAGGACGGGGTAGGGGTGGGGGAATGGGGCGGGGGGGAACGGGGCCGGGGGCTGACAGCTATGACAGGGCTGTAGCAGCATCTTAAATGGAGGGTGGAAAATGACTTACTGCAGAAAAAGTTTATTCAGCACCTGCTGCAGTGAGGACATCGAATATTGGAAACTTTGCAGTCACTTGTGAATTTTGAGCCTTAAGTGAGAATGAATGGCAGACCTGCACACCTAACCTGTGCCTGAGGATGGCATTAATGTGTTAGTACCAGGGCTGCCTCCCATCTCCCACCACCCAGGGTATGGGGAACTGCTGATAATCTGGCAGGCAGAGCGGCAAATGGTGTCTGGAGCTGGTAACTGCGTTAAAATATAAACAGTGGCCTGTGCTTGAGCCAATCACACAGTCAAATAAATCCAATTGCAGGGCTTCTGGGACAGAGCGGGAGAGGGGGACTAATTGGACAGCTGTCACAGAGCCGGCACAGCCAGGATGGGCCGAATGGTCTCCTGTGCTGTAAGATTCCACGAAGTACAACCAATCGTTAGCTACGTCAA
This sequence comes from Pristiophorus japonicus, assembly GCF_044704955.1. Lineage (NCBI taxonomy): Eukaryota > Metazoa > Chordata > Chondrichthyes > Pristiophoridae > Pristiophorus > Pristiophorus japonicus. Next base: position 123,721,016 of record NC_091988.1, on the reverse strand, counting down.
TCTGTTCCCCATAATAAGGGCAAAGCTAAAGGACGAATGAGCTTGCATTTCTTCAGCACCTGTCACCTCAATGTATTGACATTCCATTAGGCTTATACATTTCCAAAGCTGCTCACAGTCACTATAGGCAAAGGTGACATCCAAATATATGTACAGCAAGGTCCCACAAACAGCAATGAGAGCAATGACCAGACAACAGGTTTTTTAGTTGATGTTGGTTGAGGGCTAAATATTGGCCAGAACATAAGAATATAAGAAATAGGAGCAGGAGTAGCCCATACAGCCCCTCGAGCCTGCTCCGCCATTCAATAAGATCATGGCTGATCTGATCATGGACTCAGCTCCACTTCCCTGCCCGCTCCCCATAACCCTTCACTCCCTTATCGCTCAAAAATCTGTTTATCTCCGCCTTAAATATATTCAATGACCCAGCCTCCACAGCTCTCTGGGGCAGAGAATTCCAACCCTCAGAGAAGAAATTCCTCCTCATCTCAGTTTTAAATGGGTGGCCCCTTATTCTGAGATTATGCCCCCTAGTTCTAGATTCCCCCATGAGGGGGAACATCCTCTCTGCATCTACCTTGTCGAGCCCCCTCATTATCTTGCATGTTTCAATAAGATCACCTCTCATTCTTCTAAACTCCAATGTGTATAGGCCCAACCTACTCAACCTTTCTTCATAAGTCAACCACCTCATCTCCGGAATCAACCTAGTGAACCTTCTCTGAACAGCCTCCAATGCAAGTATATCCTTCCTTAAATACGGAGACTAAAACTGTACGCAGTACTCCAGGTGTGGCCTTACCAATACCCTGTACGGTTGTAGCAAGACTTCTCTGCTTTTATACTCTATCCCCCTTGCAATAAAAGCCAACATTCCATTTGCCTTCCTGATTACTTGCTGTACCTGCATACTAACTTTTTGTGTTTCATGCACAAGGACCCCCAGGTCTCTCTGTACTGCGGCACTTTGCAATTTTTCTCCATTTAAATTATAATTTGCTTTTCTATTTTTTCTGCCAATGTGGATAACCTCACATTTTCCCATATTGTACTCCATCTGTCAAATTTTGCCCACTCACTTAGCCTGTCTATATCCATTTGCAGATTTTTTGTGTCCTCCTCACACATTGCTTTCCCAACCATCTTTATATCATCAGCAAACTTGACCACATTACACTCAGTCCCTTCATCCAAGTCATTGATATAGATTTGAGGCCCCAGCAACGATCCCTGCGGCACCCCATTAGTTACTGTTTACCAACCGGAAAATGACCCACTTATCCCAACTCTCTGTTTTCTGTTAATTAGCCAATCCTCTATCAACGCTAATATATTACCCCAAACCCTGTGAACTTTTATCTTGTGTAGTAACCTTTTATGTGGTACCTTATTGAATGTCTTCTGGAAATCAAAATACACCACATCCACTGGTTCCCCCTTATCCACCCTGTTCATTACATCCTCAAAGAACTCCAGCAAATTTGTCAAACATGATTTTCCTTTCATAAAACCATGTTGACTCTGCTTGATTGAATTATGCTTCCTTAATAATGGACTCCAGCATTTTCCCAACCACAGATGTTAGGCTAACTGGTCTATAGTTTCCTACTATTTGTCTGCCTCCTTTTTTAAATAGGGGCGTTACATTTGCAGTTTTCCAATCTGCTGGGACCTCCCTAGAATCCAGGGAATTTTGGTAGATTACAACCAATGCATCCACTATCTCTGCATTGACCTTTTAAGACCCTAGGATATAAGGCATCAGGTCCAGGGGACTTGTCTGCCTTTGGTCCCATTATTTTACCTAGTACTACTTCATTAGTGATATCCCTATAGCCCCTTGATTATCCACTATTGGGATGTTTTTAGTGTCTTCTACCATGAAGACCAATATAAAATATTTGTTTAACATCTCTGCCATTTCCCTGTTCTCCATTATTAATTCCCCACTCTCATCCTCCAGGGAACCAACATTTACTTTCGCCACTCTCTTCCTTTTTATGTACCTGTCTGTTTTTATATTTCGTGCTAGTTTACTTTCATAATCATCTTCCCTCTCTATCAGTTTTTTAATCGTTCTTTGCTGGCTTTTAAAAGTTTCCCAATCCTCTGGCCTCTCACTAGTCCTGGCCACATTGTATGCCCTTGTTTTCAATTTGATACCATCCCTTATTTCCTTAGTTAGCCATGGATGATTGTCCCTTCTCTGACAGTCTTTCCTTCTCATTGGGATATATTTTTATTGCGAGTTATGAAATAACTCATTAATTGTCTGCCACTGCTCATCAACCATCAGACACTTTAATCTATTTTCCCAGTCCACTTTAGTCAACACTGCCTTCATACCTTTGTAGTCACCTTTATTTAAGCTTAGTACGCTGGTTAGAGATCCAACTTTCTCACCCTCCAACTGAATTTGAAATTCAACCATGTTATGGTCACTTATTCCTAGAGGATCCTTTACTAGGAGACCGTTTATTAATCCTGTCTCATTACACTGTACCAAATCTAAGATAGCCTGCTCCCTGGTTGGTTCCTCAACATACTGTTCAAGGGAACTATCCCGGATACACGCTATGAACTCCTCCTCAAGGCTACCCTGGCCAATTTGTTGTGTCCAATCAATATGAAGGTTGATAAAATCTATAAAATCTCCCATGATTATTGCATTCCTTTGTTACAAGCCTCCATTATTTCTTGATTTATACTCTGTCCAACAGTGTAGCTACTGTTGGGGGCCTATAGACTATGCCCACCAGTGATTTTTTTTCCCTTTATTATTCCTTATCTCCACCCAAACTGATTCAACATCTTGATCTTCTGAGCCAATATCGTTTCTCACTAACGCACTGATCTCATCCTTTATTAACAGTGTTACCCCATTTCTTTTTCATTTCTGTCTGTCCTTCCAAATTGTCAAAAACCCTGAATATTTCATTCCCAGTCCTGGTCACCTTGCGACCATGTCTCTGTAATGGCTATCAGATCATACCCATTTGTATCTATTTGTACCCTGGGGTGTCAGACTAAATTATGGGTCAAATTTCTAGAGTGAAACTCAAATCCACAACCTTTTGACTCCGAGGTGAGAGTGCTGCCTTTCAGGTCAATGATGAAGGGTCATCGACCTGAAACGTTAACCCTGTTTCGCTCTCTACAGCTGCTGCCTGACCCAGAGTATTTACAGCATTCCCTATTTTTATTTGATATTATACATGGGAGTGTCTCTGGATATTATTTTATGGATATTCAGAAAGCATTCGATAAGGTTCCACTGTTAACAAAAATTAGAGCTCATGGAATTTTCGGTAACTTTTTGACAAGCTTCGGGAGTTGGTTAGGAGGTAGGAGACAGAGAGTAAGGATAATGGGTATGTGGTCCAATTGGGGGATGTGACGAGTGGTGTCCCCAGGGATCTGTACGGGGGACTGACCTTTTCACAACATTTAATAACAGGGGCCGGATACAGAGGGGAGGCACAGAGCCCTAGTCAGACCCACATTGAGTTCTGGGCCCCGCCACTCAGGGAGGATGGATGGACCTCGGAGGGGGAGGCATGCTGATTCACAGAATGGTACCGGGGCTAAAAGGGTGAAATTATGAGGACAGGCTGTAGACTAGCTTTGTATTCCCTCAAATATAGAATATCGAGAGGTGATCTAATAAAGGTGTTTAAGATGATTAAACGATTCGCTAGAGTAGATCAAGAGAAATTATTTCCTCTGGAGGGGAAGTCCAGAACAAGGGGGCTTAATCTTAAAATTAGATCCAGGCCATTCAGGGGTGTCCTAACTCACACCGTCCCGCTCACCCATCACCCCCTGTGCTCGCTGCCTGTGTCCTAACTCACACCGAGTCCCGCTCACCCATCTCCCCCTGTGCTCGCTGCCTGTGTCCTAACTCGCAGTGAGTCCCGCTCACCCATCACCCCGTCCTAACTCGCACCGAGTCCCGCTCACCCATCACCCCCTGTGCTCACTGCCCCGTGTCCTAACTCGCACCGAGTCCCGCTCACCCATTACCCCCCTGTGCTCGCTGCCCCGTGTCCTAACTCGCACCGAGTCCCGCTCACCCATTACCCCCTGTGCTCGCTGACCTACATTGGTTCCTGGTTAAGCAAAACCTTGATTTCAAAATTCTCATCCTTATTTTCAAATCCCTCCATGGCCTCGCCCCTCCCTATCTCTAATCTCCTCCGGCCCCATAACCCCCCGAGATACCTGCACTCCTCTAATTCCTGAGCATCCCTGATTATAATCGCTCCACCACTGGTGGCCGTGCCTTCAGCTGCCTGGGCCCCAAGCTCTGGAACTCCCTCCCTAAACCTCTCTGCCTCTCTACCTCTCTGTCTTCCTTTAAGACGCTCCTTAAAACCTTCCTCTTTGACCAAGCTTTTGGTCACCTGCGCTAATTTATACTTATGCGGCTCGGTGTCAAAATTTTATTGCATAATTCTCCTGTGAAGTACCTTGGGACATTTCGCTATATAAATACAAGTTGTTGTTGTTATTGTGATGTCAGCAAGCATTTCTTCACACACAGTAGTGTGCTGGGACTCCCTCCCCAAAAAGGTTGTTGGGACTGGGGGTCAATCAAAAATTTCTAAACTGAGATCGATAGATTTTTGTTCGAATCAAAGACCAGTACAGCACAGGAGGCCATTCGGCCCATCGAGTCTGCATCGGCTCTCTCGAGGAGCAATCCTGTCAGTCCTATCCCCCGCTCTTTCCCCATATCCATCCAATCCGTCTCCTTCAGGTATTTATCCAATTCCCTTGTGAAGGCTGCTATTGGCTCTATATCCAGCAGCCTATCAGACCGTGAATTCCAGACCCTAACCACTCGTTGTGTAGAAGGTTTTACCTCCTGCCGCCTCTGGCTCATTTGCCAATCCCCTTAAATCTGTGCCCTCTGGTTACCCACCCTTCAGCTGTTGGAAACAGTATCTCCATATTTACTCGATCTAAACCCTTCATGGTTTTAAACAGGAGTATTGTTTAACAAGGATATTGAGTATTACGGAACCAAGTTGTGCAAATGGAGTTAAGGCTTCTTCGGCAGCATCTCCCAAACCCCCGACCTCTACCGCCTCGAAGGACCAGGGCAGCAGGTCAATGGGAACACCACCACCTCCACATTCCCCTCCCAGTCACACACCATCATGACTTGGAAATATATCGGCCATTCCTTCATCGTCGCTGGGTCACAATCCTGGAACTCCCTCCCTAACTGTGGGAGTACCCTCACCACACGGACTGCAGCGGTTCAAGGCGATGGCTCACCACCACATTCTCAAGGGGCAATAAATGCCGGCCTTGCCAGCAACACCCACATCCTGTGAATGAAAATAAATACACGAATATACCAGTACAGTCCCACAAACCCAGATCACTCACAAACAGAGAATTGCAGCTTGTGAACACGGCTCACTACAACATACACATTTCTGACACATAAGTTGCTGTGATACCTTTCCAGGGACCATCGCTGGATTTGCAAAGTGTGCTGTAGAGCTGGCAGCCTCTGCGATAATGTTGCTGCTCCGTGCTCCTGACCCATTTCCTCCTCTGTTTCTGACGGTGTCCATTTTGAAGGCACCCTGGGAAGTGGGCCTCAATTCTTCAGTCCAGTACTCAGAACTCCTCTGGGGCCAGCTTTGCCTTCTCTTGCCCAGGAGCACCAATGATAATTGTAGCCCCTTTCCTGCCCCACTCTCCCCCTCGCTGAGATCAGCTAATGTCCCTTCCCCGGATTTGACCCTCAGACACCTCCTGGTCATCACAGCTCAGCTTCTCACAGCGTCTGCCGTGGCTCAGTGCGCAGCACTCTCTCTTTCCTCTGAGTCAGAAGGTTGTGGGTTCAAGTCCCACTCCAGAGACCTGAACCCCAAATCCAGGCTGACACTCGCAGTGCAGTGCTGAGGGAGCGCTGCACTGTCAGAGGTGCTGTCTTTCAGAAGAGACGTTAAACCGAGGCCCCGTCTGCTCTCTCAGGTGGATGTAAAAGATCCCATGGCATTATTTTGAAGAAGAGAGCAGGGGAGTTATCCCCAGTGTCCTGGTCAATATTTATCCCTCAATCAACGTAACGATAAAACAGATTATTTGGTCATTATCACATTGCTGTGTGTGGGAGCTTGCTGTGCACAAATTGGCCCATTACAACAGTGACTGCACTCCAACAGTGCTTGGTTGTCTGTAAAGCGCAATGTGACGTCCTGAGATTGTGAAAGACACGACCGAATTCTGCGTCACTGGATAACCCAATGAGCAGTGTGAGACCTACGCCCTATCACCACACGAGGTTCCTGTATTTCAGCCCCATCAACAATGCTGATCTTTACCGATCACTTTGACATAGCTTCCTCCACCAGCGCTGGCCTGCTCCTGGAACGATGATGGCGATCCCAAGACGGGCACTCCGCTCCCGCTCTCCGTACACTCCCCAACGTTTGTGCTTTCTCCTTGGCACTGCTCCGCTTGTGATCTGCCCCCCGAGTCTCTGTGTTCGTCTTTGGCTGTGTGGGCAGGCTCGGAGCCGATGTGGGAACACTGCATGGTGTCACCCTGTGAAGACGACAGTGTTCCTGGCTCTGAGGCCCCTGCAGGCAGTTCGTGTTCCCCGGGGGATGGGCTCCTCTCCCCCAGCTGTCTGTCTGTGGTGGCTGCTGTCAAGCTTTCATTCTCCGCTGAGCTCACTGCTGCTACCTCCCCACAGCTGTCATGGAAGAGCAAAGTATATCAGATATCAAAGGAGGCCTCTGATAAATGTCTGGATCACAATGCAGCAAAGAATCAGGCAGCATGCAGAGAGTGCGGAGACTCTGGCCACACTCTTCCAACCCCCGTTAGATATGGGAGAGGTGCCAGAGGACTGTAGGCTTGCAAATGTCACACCCGCCTGTCAGCCTAATGTCAGTGGTGGGAAAATTTTGACAGTAATCCGGGACAAAATGAATTGCCACTTGGAAGAACATGAGTTAATGACTGTCAGTTAGCACGGATTTATTAAAGGCAAATCACGTTTGACTAACTTGATTGAGTTCTTTGCTGAAGTAATGGAGAGGGTTGATGTGTGTATCGACTTTCAAAAGACGTTTGATAAAGTGCCACATTATAGAGTTGTCAGCAAAATGAAAGCCCGTGGGATTAAAGGGCAGTGGCAGTGTGGATACATTGGCTGAGGGACAGGAAGCAGTGAGTAGTGGTGAACGGTTGTTTATCAGAATGGATGGAAACTGGTGATCCCCAGGGATTGCTATAAGGATCACTGCTCTTTGTGATATATAGTAATGGCCTGGACTTGGGTATACAGGGCATCATTTCAAAGTTTGCAGATGCCACAAGGCTTGGAAACGGTGAGGAGGATATAGACAGACTGTTGAAATGGTAGATTAAATTTAATGCAGATAAGTGTGGAGATTAATTTTAGAAGGCAGAGTGAGGAGAGGCAATATAAACAAATTGGTTCCATGTTAAAGGGGGTGCAGGAACAGCGAGACCTGGGGGTGTGTGTACACAAATCTTTAAAGGTGGCAGGACAGGTTGAGGAGGCCATTACAAAAGCATGCGGGATTCCTTGTCGTTATAAACAGAAGCATAGCGAGGAAATTATAAATCGTTGTGTGGCCCTGCTAGAGAACTGGCTCTGATTTTGTGGTCGGAGGCTTCCCGCGGGGAAATGCCACGTACCTGGTGATCCGGGGGGTATGGTGACTCGCGGTCCGGGGCTTCTCTGGCTACCCGCGTGTAGAGGCTTGCGCACCCCAGGGGCACATGTAGTCCGCAAGCACTCCTGGGATCACATGGGCCGGCCCAGCCAATGACAGAAAGGAATCCCCTTTCATACTTATGGTGATTCCCAATGTACGGAGATCCCACAAATATGTAGAGAATAACCCCAAAAATACACCACAATTCAAATAAATAAAAAAGCACCTATTTAAAATTAATTAAAATGGCATTTAATTAAATATCTAAAACAAAAATTTAATTTTTTGAAAAATAAATGTACATGTTTTCAAGGGACTAAAAGTGAACATATTTAATGTATCATTTTATTTTCATGGTTTTTTAACTCTTATGCTGGTAAAAGCAGGCCTCACAAGGAGTAAGAATTTCGGGGCATTCGCTGGGCAGAAGTTGGGGAAATAGCCCAACTCGCCGCCGCGGAGGCCCTTTCCCGGGGATGCGTTGGATCTGTCAAAGGATTCACGCCTCCTACGCACTCGTAGGGGCCGCAGATTCTGGGCACCACACTTTGGGAAGGATGTCAAGGCCTTGAGAGCGTGCAGAGGACATTTCCTCGGTGGTATCAGTGACGTGGAGATATTAGAGAAACTGGAGTTGTTCTGCTTGGAGGAGAGAAGGTTCATGGGAGATTTTATAGAGGTGTCCAAACTCATGAACGGATTTGATAGAGTAGCTGGGGACAAACTGTTTTCAGGGGTCAGTAACCAGAGGACACAGATTGAAGATAATTGGCAAAAGAGCTAGAGATGAGACGAGGAGAATGTGTTTACGCAGCGAGTTGTGATCGCGATCGCACTGCCTGAAAGGGCGGTGGAAGCAGATTCAATAGTGACTTTCAAACGGGAATTGGATAAACACTTGAAAAGGACAAATGCGTCGGGCCATGGGGAAAGAGTGGGGAGAGTGGGACTGATTGGATCGCTCTGTCACAGAGCCGGCACAGCACAGATGGGCCCAATGCCCTCCTTCTATCATTCTGTGTTTATACATTGGCTCTTGGCAAATGAGATTCAGAATTTGAGCATGAATCTCTGGTTTGATGTCCCATGAAGCCATGTATGACGATGTTTAAACACACTGCCTTGCTGTGACATGAATCATACAGACCCAGGAGGTGCCAGATTGAATCTCGAGTCCATGGCCTCGCCCCTCCCAATCTCTGAAACCTCCTCCAGACCTACAACCCTCCGTGAACTCTGTGCTCCTCCAATCCTGGCCTCCCTCACTTCTCCCACTTCCTTCACCCCACCCGTTCCTTCAGCTACTGAGGTCCCAAGCTCTGGAGCCCCCCTTAACTTCTCCGCCTCGTCTCCTCCGTGAAACATGCGACTAGCATTTCATCACCTTGTGCTACTACCTCCTTTCTGTTGGCTTGATGCCAACTTTTGTCTGTGAAGCGCCTCGGGATGTTTTAACTACATAAAGGTGCTATATAAATGCAAGTTCTTGTTTAGCTATGGTGAGTTTGCTGATCTCAGCGATGGGAGTGCTTCTCCAGATGAAGCTCTATGGGCTGAAGAAAGAATGAATGAGGTTGCCCATTCCTTACCCCCGCTCACTGAACCCCACTGGAACCCGCCTGGCTCAGCTTTTGTCCTGTCTCACCATCTAGCTCACAGATGGAGGATTTTCACTTCAATGGGATACAGGAGGCCCACAGCACATACTGTTCCACAAGTTTCACTACTTTCAGAGAAGGTTGGGGACTGAGGATTGCAAAACAAGTGACGGGGGAATTTAGCATTTTAAATGTTGTTCATTTTCTGACTGACTGAATCGCTTTCATTTCTCAATAGACGTGCGGAATTGAGACACAAAACACAGTCAGAAACACGAATCACTCAGGGGAGGAAACTGGGGAAGGACTGTACCATTATTCAAGGTCGGAGGGAGGTTCAGAATAAAAGTCCTACTTTCAAAATGATATTTCAGCCGAAGCGTTCAGTACTATTGCAGCACATGTGGTAAAGAAGGAAAGATTTAAATTAGCTTAATATTTTCTTAACTTTTATACTTTCAATCTTTACTATAAAAACCTGCCCCTTAACCCAACAGAACAGTCTGTGTGTTCACCAAATCCAATCTCCCGATCTTAGAATTTGGGAAAAAAATAACAATTGGTGTTTTTGCTCGAAACAATCTATTTCAGACCCCGGGGATGACAGATACAAGTCATGAACTGTGAGGCAGGATGTTAGATTGGGGAGGGTTAGGGGGGGATGGGCATCAGGATGTAACATTAGAAAGGGGAAATAAAATGCTCAAGTAAGAAATTGTAAGGTATTAGGTAAAATATGGAATTTGGAGCAGAGAAGGCTGAGAGGAGATTTGATCGAGGTGTTCAAAATCATGAGGGGTCTGGACAGAGAGAAACTGTTCCCATTGGCTGAAGGGTCGAGAGCCAGAGGACACAGATTTAAGGCGATTGACAGAAGAACCAAAGGCGACATGAGGGAAAAAAAATGACGCAGCGAGTGGTTAGGATCTGGAATGCACGGCCTGACAGGGTGGTGGAGGCAGAATCAATCACTGCTTTCAAAAGGGAGTTGGATAAGTGCCTGAAGGTAAACCATTTGCAGGGCTCCGGGGAAAGGGCGGGGGAGGGGGACTGGCTGAGAGCCGGCATGGGCTCGACGGGCCGAATGGCCTTCCGTGCTGTAACCATTCTATGATTCTGTGATTAATGTGTAAAGCTATATTTACAATTGAAATAAAAACTTAGTGAAAACAGGGAGTCATAATCCGGTTAATGTCCTTCAGTAATATGACTCCGATTGTAGTCAATGCAGATTTTTATATTGCGTCAATCTGCTGAGGGAGCCATGAATGAGCGCAGGACTCAGTTTTAAATGGGCAACCCCTTATTCTGAGACTATGTCCCCTAGTTCTAGATTCCCCCACAAGGGGAAACATGCTCGCTGCATCTACCCCGTCAAGCCCCCTCAGAATCTTATAAGTTTCAATAAGATCACTTCTCATTCTTCTAAACTCCAATGTGTATAGTCCCAATCTGCTCAACCTTCCTTCATATGACAACCCCTTCATCTTAGGAATCAATCTCGTGAACCTGCTCTGAACTGCCTCCAATGCAAGTATATCCCTCCTTAAATAAGGAGACCAAAACTGTACGCAGTACCCCAGGTGTGGTCTCACCAATACCCTGTACAGTTGTAGCAGGACTTCCCTGCTTTTATATTCCATCCCCCTTGCAATAAAGGCCAATATTCCATTTACCTTCCTGATCACTTGCTGTACCTGCATACTAACGTTTTGTGTTTCATGTACAAGGACCCCCAGATCCGTCTGTACTGCAGCATTTTGTAAACTCTCCCCATTTAAATAATCATTTGTTTTTTTATTTTTCTTACCAAAGTGGATAACCTCACATTTTCCCACATTATACTCCATCTGCCCAAATTTTTGCCCACTCACTTCGCTTGCCTATATCCCTTTGCAGATTCTTTCCCACCCATCTTTGTATCATCAGCAAATTTGGCTACATTACACTTGGTCCCTGATCCAAGTCATTAATGTAGATTGTCAATAGTTGTGGCCCCAGCACTGATCCCTGTGGCATCCCACTAGTTATTGTTTGCCAACCAGAAAATGACCCATTTATCCCAACTCTCTTTTCTGTTAGTTAGCCAATACTCTATCCACGCTAATATAGCACCCCCAACCCTGTGAACTTTTATCTTGTGCACTTTATCAAATGCTTTCTGGAAATCCAAATACATCACATCCACTGGTTCCCCCTTATCCATCCTGCTCGTTACATCCTCAAAGAACTCCAGCAAATTTGTCAAACATGATTTCCGCTTCATAAAACCATGCTGAATCTGCTTGAGTGCATTATGATTTTCTAAATGTCCTGCTAATGATGAACTCCAGCATTTTCCCAATGACAGATGTTAGGCTCTCTGGTCTATAGTTCCCTGCTTTCTGTCTCCCTCCTTTCTTGATTGGGGCGTTACATTTACGGTTTTCCAATCCGCTGAGACCGCCCCAGAATCCATGGAATTTTGGTAGATTACAACCAATGCATCCACTATCTCTGCAGCCACTTCTTTTAAGACCCTAGGATGTATGACATCAGGTTCAGGGGACTTGTCCACCTTTGGTCCCATTAGTTTGCCTAGTACTTTTTATCTAGTGATAGTGATTGTTTTAAGTTCCTCCCTCCCTATAGCCCCTTGATTATCAATTATTGGGATGCTTTTAGTGTCTTCTGTCGTGAAGACCGAAACAAAATATTTGTTCAAAGTATCTGCCATTTCCCTGTTTCCCATTATTAATTCCCCAGTCTCATCCTCTAAGGGACCAATGTTTACTTGAGCCACTCTCTTCCTTCTTATATACCTGTAGAAGCTCTCACTGTCTGTTTTTATATACCTGATCCCAGGCAGGATTGAGGACCAGCAGGATTGGAGGGTGGCAGATAACTGGGCCCAGACAGGGGAGAGGGGGAGAAGGAGAGGGAGAGGAAAGATGGGAGGGCATGGGGAGGGGATTCTATAGCTGGGGTCTAAGCAACTGACGGCATGGCTGCCAATTATGTGGCGAAGGGAGGAGTTGCACAAGAGGCCAGAGTCCGAGAAACTGACCATTTAAAGAGGTAAAAGGCAGAGTGATACTGCCATTGCTAGAATGTGTACATAGCTGCAGGGGCCAAGGACCCTCCGGGCAGGACCAAAGGTTCAGTTATTGAGGCTAATCAAACCCTGCGGAAAGCTACAGCTTTAGGATGGGGTCTGACTGTCTCACTCTGATAGAGTAGGCAAGGCCAGTAAGTGATTCAACGCAAGTTTTAGAATTAACCTTTAGGTATTAGGAGTCCGGGAGTTAATGTAGGTCAGCAAGGGCAGGGTGATGTGACTTAGAGTGAGTTAGGATACGGGCAGCAAAGTTTATAATGAGCTGAATGTTACATATAGTGAAAGATGGCGGGCCATTCTGGAGAGCGTTGGAATAGTCAAGTCTGGTGTAGTCTCCTGACTAAGGTCAGAATACGTGGAGCGAGAGGACAAGTCGCAGAATGGATAGTGAGCCGGCTGCAAAACACTAAACACAGAGTCGGGGTTAAAGGTCCTTCCTCAGATTGGGAAAAGGTGGGAAGCGATGTTTTCCAGATCGGTGCTGGGACCCCCACAGGATCGGTGCTGGGACTCCCCACAGGATCGGTCGGTGCTGGGACCCCCCACAGGATCGGTGCTGGGACTCCCCACAGGATTGGTCGGTGCTGGGACCCCCCACAGGATCGGTCGGTGCTGGGACCTCCCACAGGATCGGTCGGTGTTGGGACCTCCCACAGGATCGATCGGTGCTGGGACCCCCCACAGGATCGGTCAGTGCTGGGACTCCATACAGGATCGGTCGGTGCTGGGACCCCCCACAGGATCGATCGGTGCTGGGACCCCCCACAGGATCGGTCGGTGCTGGGACCCCCCACAGGATCGATCGGTGCTGGGACTCCATACAGGATCGATCGGTGCTGGGACTCCATACAGGATCGGTCGATGCTGGGACCCCCCACAGGATCGGTGCTCGGACCCCCCACAGGATCAGTGCTGGGACCCCCCACAGGATCGATCAGTGCTGGGACCACCCACAGGATCGGTGCTGGGACCCCCCACAGGATCGGTCGGTGCTGGGACCACCCACAGGATCGGTCGGTGCTGGGACCACCCACAGGATCGGTCGGTGCTGGGACCTCCCACAGGATCGGTCGGTGCTGGGACCCCCCACAGGATCGGTGCTGGGACCCCCCACAGGATTGGTCGGTGCTGGGACCCCCCACAGGATCGGTCGGTGCTGGGACCTCCCACAGGATCGGTCGGTGTTGGGACCTCCCACAGGATCGATCGGTGCTGGGACCCCCCACAGGATCGGTCAGTGCTGGGATTCCATACAGGATCGGTCGGTGCTGGGACCCCCCACAGGATCGATCGGTGCTGGGACTCCATACAGGATCGGTCGGTGCTGGGACCCCCCACAGGATCGGTGCTCGGACCCCCCACAGGATCAGTGCTGGGACCCCCCACAGGATCGGTCGGTGCTGGGACCCCCCACAGGATCAGTCGGTGCTGTGACCTGCCACAGGATCGGTCGGTGCTGGGACCCCCCACAGGATCGATCAGTGCTGGGACCACCCACAGGATCGGTCGGTGCTGGGACCCCCCACAGGATCGGTGCTGGGACCCCCCACAGGATCGGTCGGTGCTGGGACTCCCCACAGGATCGGTGCTGGGACCCCCCACAGGATCGGTCGGTGCTGGGACCCCCCACAGGATCGGTGCTGGGACCCCCCACAGGATCGGTCTGTGCTGGGACCCCCCACAGGATCGGTGCTGGGACCCCCCACAGGATTGGTCGGTGCTGGGACCCCCCACAGGATCGGTCCGTGCTGGGACCTCCCACAGGATCGGTCGGTGCTGGGACCCCCACAGGATCGGTCGGTGCTGGGACCCCCCACAGGATCGGTCGGTGCTGGGACCCCCCACAGGATCGGTCGGTGCTGGGACCCCCCACAGGATCGGTCCGTGCTGGGACCCCCCACAGGATCGGTCCGTGCTGGGACCTCCCACAGGATCGGTCGGTGCTGGGACCCCCCACAGGATCGGTCGGTGCTGGGACCTCTCACAGGATCGGTCGGTGCTGGGACCTCCCACAGGATCGGTGCTGGGACCCCCCACAGGATCGGTCGGTGCTGGGACCTCCCACAGGATCGGTTGGTGCTGGGACCTCCCACAGGATCGGTCGGTGCTGGGACCCCCCACAGGATCGGTCGGTGCTGGGACCCCCCACAGGATCGGTCGGTGCTGGGACCCCCCACAGGATCGGTGCTGGGACCCCCCACAGGATCGGTCGGTGCTGGGACCCCCCACAGGATCGGTCGGTGCTGGGACCCCCCACAGGATCGGTCGGCGCTGGGACCCCCCACAGGATCGGTGCTGGGACCCCCCACCGGATCGATCGGTGCTGGGACCACCCACAGGATCGGTCGGTGCTGGGACCTCCCACAGGATCGGTCGGTGCTGGGACCCCCCACAGGATCGGTGCTGGGACCCCCCACAGGATCAGTGCTGGGACCCCCCACAGGATCGGTCGGTGCTGGGACCTCCCACAGGATCGGTCGGTGCTGGGACCCCCCACAGGATCGGTCGGTGCTGGGACCCACCACAGGATCAGTCGGTGCTGGGACCCCCCACAGGATCGGTCGGTGCTGGGACCCCCCACAGAATCGGTCGGTGCTGGGACCTCCCACAGGATCGGTGCTGGGACCCCCACAGAATCGGTCGGTGCTGGGACCTCCCACAGGATCGGTGCTGGGACCCCCCACAGGATCGGTGCTGGGACCCCCCACAGGATCGGTCGGTGCTGGGACCCCCCACAGAATCGGTTGGTGCTGGGACCTCCCACAGGATCGGTCGGTGCTGGGACCCCCCACAGGATCGGTCGGTGCTAGGACCCCCCACAGGAGCGGTGCTGGGACCCGCACAGGATCAGTCGGTTCTGGGACCCCCCACAGGATCGGTCGGTGCTGGGACCCCCCACAGAATCGGTCGGTGCTGGGACCTCCCACAGGAGCGGTGCTGGGATCCCCACAGGATCGGTCGGTGCTGGGACCACTGTTGATCACCATTTACATTATTGATTTGAACTCGGGAATTGAAAATACAATTTCAGAATTTGCGGATGACACCAAGTTGGCGGATAGTTAATACAGAGCAGGACTGCGATACGATACAAGGAAGACATTAATAAAATTGCAGAATGGGTAATTGACAAATGAACGTCAATATAGACAAGTGTGAGGTGGTCATTGTGGTCGGAAGAATAAGGGGCCCCACATTCTGGGATAATCAGTGCCTAACTGGGGAGGAGGTGCAGAGGGATCTGGGGGGACAGATACACATCACTAAAAGTAGCGACACAGGTCAATAAACATTGGGGTTTATTTCTAGAGGGACAGAATTGAAAAGCAGAGAAGTTATTGTAAACTTGTATCAAACCTTGGAGTACTGTGAACAGTTCTGGTGTCTGTAGTATAAACAGGATATAGAGGCACTGGAGAAGGGGCAAGAAAGGTTTACTGGGATATACCAGAACAGAGAGGTTATACCCACCAGGAAAGGCTGAACAAGCGGGGGGCGCTTTTCTCCAGAAAGAGAAAACTGAGGGGTGACCTTATAGTCAAAAATTATTTTATAGGGTAGACGTAGAGAAGATGTTTCCATTTGTGGGCGAGTCCAGAACTAGCCCGCCACCACCCCCCCACCCCCCGGTCCCTCCCCTGGTACCCCCTCCCCAGTCCCCCCGCCTGTACCCACAGTTACCCTGCTGCCTAACCACCCCCCCCACCCCCCAGTCCCTGCCCCCCTCCAGTCCTCCTTCCCCCCATCCCTGCCCCCCCCCCGGTCCACCACTCCCCCCCACCCCCGGTCCTCCTGTTTCCCAGACCACCCCCCCTCCCCCGCCAACACCCTGTTTCCCAGCCCCAGCCTGAGCACCCCTCCTCCCCAGTCCCCCCGCCGGTACCCACAGTCACCCTGCTGCCTAACCCCACCCCCCGGTCCCTGCCCCCTCGGTCCACCACTACCCCCCACCCCCGGTCCTCCTGTTTCCCAGACCCCCCCCCGCCAACACCCTGTTTCCCAGCCCCAGCCTGAGCAACCCCCCCTCCCCAGACCCTTGTTTTCCAGCCTTCCCCCCCCCATAGCAGGGGTTGGTCTGAAGCTGAGAGTTACCTGTGGGTTGATGCAGAGCAGTTGCTGCCATGCTGTAAGGATGATGCTGAGACCGTTAGTGTCGAGATCCATCCCAGGCTTCCGCCTGTGATACATCCATCTCCTGCCAGACCTCCGTCACCCAGTCCCAGTTCTTCCTTTCCTTCTGATTCTGCGGCCACCCTTTCGAGCTGCTCGTTGACCGTGGCTGGGCCCAGGTACCTCTCCTCTCTCAGCTCCCCGGCCACATTCAATTCCATGTCCATGAGGCTCTGTGTACTGCTGACTCCGGGGTCGGCCGGAACATGAACTGCCTGTACACCACCCGACTGCTGACCATTCCACTCCTCTGGGCCAGATGTGACCACTGCTACATGGCTCAGTGCGGCCTCTTTGCTTCCTGTGACCTCCTGCACAGCGATCGTGTCAGTCCGCTCTGTCAAATGGTCTATCTCTTCACTCTCACCTTGTCCTGATGCAGGGGTTGGTTGTAGGGTCTCCTTTTCAGTCAATGTATCTGCATTGGAAAGACACAAGATGGGGCATTAAAACGCTCTGCTCACTCGCGGACCCCCAGTGCCGGTCTGGGAGTGTAAGCACGCTGAGCTTCGATAGGTTCAGGGAACTGTGAATTTCAAAGCATTTGAAGAGCTAAGCTCATGAGCTGAAGCTCTGGGTCTAGTCTTGCCCCTCTGACTCTGGTATATGAGTCTTTCGAGAAGCAGAGAGTCTTACTGATGATCTGATTTCTCATTTGACATGAAGCTAAGGCTTAGGAACATAGGCTGGGAATTTCCTTCAGGATTCTCCTGATAACACCGCCATAACCTCGGCTTCTATCGGGGGTTTCCGCCAAATCGTCGAGAATGTTAGGGCCGCCACTCGGGAGACTACCCAGTCACAAACTAAGGAAGTGTGGATCAAGCAATGACCATCCGATCTTTCCTTTCGCCACATCACATCCCACACAATTCACTCAATGGTGAACTGCTCAGGGACAGATCGGCAAGTTTTCTCCCCAAGGTGAATCAGGAATTCCCAATCTTACATCATACATTGAACATCCCCAATTGGCCCGGCCATTGCCATGGATTCCAGGAGAACACTGAGAATCTGCATTGATCCCTATGACCTGAAAACCACTCTGAACCAGCATTGTAGGGCTATTAATTGAGCCAATATTAGCTGATCCTAATGGAGATTTATTTCACATCTCCATGATAGTGTGGGAGGGGGGGGTGGGGGCGGAGCGGGGGGATAAATTTGAATCTGAAATCTTGTTGAAGCCTAGTTAATGCTTTGCTCACACCCTCACTGTGCAAGTTCAAGAATGACATGAGGCCCAACTCATATAGTCTGTGCCCTTCACCCTCCCAGTGCCCGACATGTAACATTTGGGGCGAGTGCAGGCTCGGGTTCCCGGGCTACCAATACACCAACCTCACAGCCTGAGTAGGTGATGGCAAAATGGTCTCCTTCCTCATCCACCGCAGCTCAAGTGGACACAGAAGAGCCACTGCAGAAGATAAAGGTACGCAGAGTCAGTGGAAATGTATTAGCATGGATAGAGAATTGGCTGCCGAACAGAAAGCAGAGAGTCGGGATAAATGGGTCCTTATCGGGTTGGAAATCGGTGGTTAGTGGTGTGCCACAGGGATCGGTCCTGGGACTACAACTGTTTACAATATACATAGATGACCTGGAAGAGGAGACAGAGTGTAGTGTAACAAAATTTGCAGATGGCATTAAGATTAGTCGGAAAGCGGGTTGTGTGGAGGACGCAGAGAGGCTGAAAAGAGATTTGGATAGGTTAAGCGAGTGGGTGAAGGTTTGGCAGATGGAATACAATGTTGGAAAGTGTGAGGTCATCCACCTTGGGGGAAAAAAAACAGTAAAAGGGAATATTATTTGAATGGGGAGAAATTACAACATGCTGCGGTGCAGAGGGACCTGGGGGTCCTTGTGCATGAAACTCTTTTAGAGTCTACCTGTAAAACAAAAAACATTATACCGTGCTACCCGCCCTGGATGACACAGCAGACATTTACTAGGCCCCTTTTTTTTTTCCTTTTTTGTGGGTTTTCTTTTGTGTTTTTCTTTTTTTTGGTTTTTTTTTTGGGCACTAAAATCACATTTTTCCCCAGTGCCCCCTATAAAAGGGAAGGGGGACACTAAAAGCACCGGCAATTAAAACAAATTAAACTTAAAAACGTAAAATCAAATTAAAATTTGGTTGCCGGGCGTGATGATGCACTCCAGTCCCTCCGGTGCCTCCTTGTGCATGAAACTCTTTTGAGTTTACCTGCAAAACATAAAGACATTAAACGGTGCCACCCGACCTGGGTGACACTCCAGACATTTACAAGGCCCTTTTTTTTTTTTTGTGTTTTTTTTTTTGGGCACTAGAATCACAATTTTCCCCAGTGCCCCCTATAAAAGGAGAGGGGGACACTAAAAGCACCGGCAATTAAAACAAAT
The DNA here is from genome assembly GCF_044704955.1 of Pristiophorus japonicus. Classification (NCBI taxonomy): domain Eukaryota; kingdom Metazoa; phylum Chordata; class Chondrichthyes; family Pristiophoridae; genus Pristiophorus; species Pristiophorus japonicus. The sequence continues at coordinate 123,702,057 of NC_091988.1, read as the reverse complement.
TAAACTTTAAAACGTAAAATCAAATTAAAATTTGGTTGCCGGGCGTGATGATGCACTCCAGTCCCTCCGGTGCCTCCTTGTGCATGAATCCCAAAAAGTTAGTTTGCAGGTGCAGCAGGTAATCAGGAAGGCGAATGGAATGTTGGCCTTCATTGCGAGAGGGATGGAATACAAAAGCAGGGAGGTCCTTCTGCAACTGTATAAGACCGCACCTGGAGTACTGCGTGCAGTTTTGGTCACCTTACTTAAGGAAGGATATACTGGCTTTGGAAGGGGTACAGAGACGATTCACTCGGCTGATTCCGGAGATGAGGGGGTTACCTTATGATGATAGATTGAGTAGACTGGGTCTTTACTCGTTGGAGTTCAGAAGGATGAGGGGTGATCTTATCGAAACATTTAAAATAATGAAAGGGGTAGACAAGATAGAGGCAGAGAGGTTGTTTCCACTGGTCAGGGAGACTAGAACTAGGGGGCACAGCCTCAAAATATGGGGGAGCCAATTTAAAACCGAGTTGAGAAGGAATTTTTTCTCCCAGAGGGTTGTGAATCTGTGGAATTCTCTGCCCAAGGAAGCAGTTGAGGCTAGCTCATTGAATGTATTCAAGTCACAGATAGATTTTTAACCAATAAGGGAATTAAGGGTTATGGGGAGTGGGCGGGTAAGTGGAGCTGAGTCCACGGCCAGATCAGCCATGATCTTGTTGAATGGCGGAGCAGGCTCGAGGGGTTAGATGGCCCACTCCTGTTCCTAAGTCTCATGTTCTTATGTTCTTATGTTCACCCCTGCCGGAGTGAGCAGGAAATATTTGAGACGGGCTTGGACATCCATCCAACCACCTTGGTGCCTGGAGTAATCATTCCGGCTTCACACATGTACACATGTGCATCCTCATCCAAACTGGGAGTTCCATTTCTGACCCAGCTGCCAAAGGGTTGGGTTGGCTAGAGGCAGGAGACTTGTACACACTCTCAAACATAATTGGAGGGCGTGGAAAAAGGCAGCGAGATGATGCTAGGAATTAGATCTTCAAATGATGGAGAGATATTTTCAGAAAATTGTGAGTTAACATGAACCCGGTCCAAATGGGAAGGGTCATGGTCCAGGTCTGAATGGGAGGGGTCACGGTCTGAATGGGAGGGGTCATGGTCACGGACTGAATGGGAGGGGTCACGGTCTGAATGGGAGGGGTCATGGTCACGGACTGAATGGGAGGGGTCACGGCCACGGACTGAATGGGAGGGGTCACGGTCTGAATGGGAGGGGTCATGGTCTGAATGGGAGGGGTCACGGTCTGAATGGGAGGGGTCATGGTCACAGACTGAATGGGAGGGGTCACGGTCTGAATGGGAGGGGTCATGGTCACAGACTGAATGGGAGGGATCACAGTCTGAATGGGAGGGGTCATGGTCACGGTCTGAATGGGAGGGGTCACGGTCACGGTCTGAATGGGAGGGGTCACGGTTTAGGATTGAATGGGAGGGGTCATCGTCACGGTCTGAATGGGGGGGGGTCACGGTTTTGGAGTGAATGGGAAAGGTCACGGTCTAGAATTGAATGGGAGGGGTCACAGACGCAGTCTGAAGCTCCTTTAAACAATAACTGGATAACTATCTAGTCATGAATGGGATCAGAGATCTCAAGGCAAGGTTCAAAATAGATAATCACACAGCCATATACTCTGGAATAGGATGGTCTCTGTATGTGGAAGGTAATGTTCTCTGTAGAATGGTCAGTTAGAATACTTCAATGTGGGTTATTAGGCCAGATGAGCTAATATTGATCATCTTCGTGGATCAGAGAGAATCTTGCAGTTTTCCCTCAAGTTAATTGATGCGTTAGGCAGACCAATAAACTGGATAGATTCTATGAATTGGGCAGCGTCTATGGGTTGGCGAGAGACTGTGGGTTGGCGAGAGGCTGTGGGTTGTGCAGTATCTAATGGTTGGGCTGTGTCTATGTGCTGGGCAGAGTCGATGGGTTGGGCATAGTCTAAGGGTTGGGAAGAGTCTGTGGGTTCGGGAGTATCTATGGGTTGGGCGGGTTGGGCAGAGTCCGTGGGTTGCGCAGATGCCACACCAACTCATATCCGACCAATCATATATGATAGATGATTTCTAAAAGTGTCATAGAAATAATGCTGGCCTAATGAAAATCGTTGCAATGCACATTGGCCCTGGAATTCCGTTCGACCTCTTCCTGCGGGGAAATGACCGAAAAAAAACAATAAGATATGCACTGACCTACTGCTACTGCGACTGTCTGAACTTCCGAGCCTGAGGCCCAGAGGTGACTGCGTGCACAGCTCGTGCACGTGGGGACGTGCGCAGGCCGGGACCTAGTGACAGCAGCCAATCAGGTACAGTATAGTTTCTCATTCATAGCAATAGGAGTTCTGTAAGTACCGAACTCCTATTGCTATGAATGAGAAAACCCCCCAAACACTTAAGAACTCATAAAAAATAGAAAATAAAGTATGCAATTAACATGCATTTAAATTTAAGTTGTTATGAAAAAAGTATCCCGACTTAAAACATTTTTTTTATTAACACTTAATATAAACTTACTGTAATGGGGAGGCTTTTTAAACATAAAAAGTGCTTTTATAACTTTATATTTTTTTGTATGTATATTTTTAACCACTTGCGCCTGTAACAGTAGGGACATGCCTGCTTTTCCAGGCGCAGGACTTTAAAGGACATTTGCAGGGCAAGATATTCGTAAATATCGGAAATCTTATCGTGCAAGTGTCCTCGCTCCCGATTTGCGCGAGATTTGTCAAGACCAAAAACCTGACAGATGGGAAATGTTGATTTCCAGCCCAAGCGCATTGCGCGTTGGAAACTGGCTTTTCCGATGCCTTCCTCGGTCTGTAGGAACTTCTTACGGATCCGGGACATCAGAATTTCAGGGCTAATGTGTTGATGGTCATGAAATGTGATGTCTGTGATGATTTTGAGAGCTGTGGTGCTTTTGTTATGCATATGCTGTGTGTAGCGCTGGACTCACCTTGTCACCCTAGCACCCCCTTCTCCTCTAACCTCATTTGTGTCTTGCAGCTCAGCCAGCAGCGCTGCCCCAGGCAAGGCCACAGAGGCCAGAAGGTGGGGGCGCGGGGCAGGAGTCGGTGGACGATCCTACTACATCTGGTGCTGAGGAGCTCCGATTGTCGCCCGTCAATCCGCTGGGTCTGTTCTCCACAGATGAGAGCACAGACTTTGAAGAACCTGCATCGCCACGCTCCAGAACCCATTCCACCCCAAGGCCATCGAATGGTCCTCCAGTCATTCCTGCCTCCACTATGGAGGTGCTGGCCCCAAGCACCTCTCCATAGGGTTCCTCATTTGTCCCCAGGACGGCGCCGACCCCGTGGAGGTCTCGTGGATGCAGCAGATCTGTACCACAAGCGTGCCTTGACAGCGGAGAGATGGTACAGTTGTCTAGGAGGACTGTAGACATTGATGACCAGCTCATCGAAGCTTTGGGGGGGCATATCCCGACAGCTGGCCACCATGACCAAGTACATTCCGCGGATGGCAGAGGCCCTGGATGCGATAGCCAGGAACACTGCTGGCACAGGCCTCCCAGTGGTCCCCGAGCGCGGCACTCCACCCCTAGGTCCTGCACTGCCTCTGCTAATGACAGATGAGAGCAAGGACCAAGATCCTGCTTCTGCATCAGAGAATGTTGCCCCCACGGCACCCCCCCGCTCCCGTACCCATGCAACCACCGCATCTGCCTTCATCCCCTCCAATGAGGCACCGCCTGAGGAGCTCCTCGGCCAGGCGCTGTGGAGCGACGAGGGGAAGTGATAGAAGTGGGGAGAAGGAGAGAGGGGAGGGGCGCAGGTGATGGCTGTGTTATATCTCCATCTGGGTGTATGAAATTTGTTGCAATGTATGGGGGCTGGGGACCACGCTCCTGCTTTGCCTTTGTATTCTGTGTTGCTGGACATGTTGAACATGTGATTGATGTCAATGGTGAAAAAAGCAGAGTGTTGGCAGGGGTTGGGTGTTATTGGCTGTGTTATTTATGATTTCAGACCAATGTTGGCAGTAAACTTTTGTTATTTAACATAACCTTGTTGTGCATTGTCTCAGATAGCTGGTGATTCCTTAACACGAAAGGGCTAAATACAACTTAAGATCAATCAACGTAAACTTTAACGGGCACCAAGGTGATGGGCACCATTGATGTCTGAGCTGCACACACACAACAGTGTGTCAGTGTTGTCACTCACATCAGCGCTCTTTCAGGCAAATCTTTCCAATATCAGCTCCTCACGTAAGAGTAGGATTTAACAAATGCCAGCCACACCGCTGGCGTCCGTTCAGAACAGTTCCACTTTTTGTGGGCAGCTTTTTGAGCGGGCGATATTGTGTGCGAGGTGGTGAAATTGACACTGGACGATCTCCATGGCTGCTAGTTTGGGTAAATATGCTCTTTGTGACAAAAAACAGTGGCCGGGCGTTATTATTGAATCTCAGCGTTAAACCCATGCGGAAAGTAATGCTGGGCGATATTATGGCCATTGAATTCGCCCTTTCTGCTGATTCCGCCTCCAAAAAGTGGGCGGGTGGTGATATTTGTTCTCGCCGTTAAGCCCATTGGGAAAATAACGCTCAGCAATAAGTCTCCTAAAAAAGCCCATCAGTTTCCATTTTGTGCCAGAATGGGTGATATATGGGCGTTATATGTCATTTCAGCAGTAAAATGGGTGTTAAGTGGGCGTTAAGCAGTCAAAAAATGTGGAGGTTCTAGCCCTACATGACAGAATCAATAGTGCCTATTCAACTGGAGGAAACATCCTTATTGTAAGAGTTTGAAACGCCGAGACAGAGAGACAGACACGGCGATTAGTTCAGTCTGTTGTTTTGTGAATGACACTGCAAGTCTGGCTGAGGAATTTCTAACCAGTCCCAGCAGCAGGTGCAGATCTATAAACAGGACGGGTCTGACAGATGCCCTTTGAGTGGGTCGGTGTGGAAGTGTATCGTCCACACAATGGGAAGAAGACTGTGCTCAATCCCATATCTCCGGACCGAGACAAGGAGAGCTGTGTCTATACATCATTCACAAACTACACTCTAGATCGAGCCTTTATTATTTTGCCTCTCAAGGAGGTGCTCAAAAAGAAAATAATGTGATACAGAACCAGTTCATACCCCTGAGGGACACCAGATCCACTTGCCAAACAAAAGCCATGGACAACAAAAGAGGCGAGGGACAACATAAAATTAAATGTCAGAGCATCCAAAGATGCAAAAACTAGCAGCGATCCTGGCAATTGAGAGAGATACAGAGAACAACAGTAGGTGACAAAACAGACAGCAAGAGGGAATGTGTGAAGAAACTTGCAAGGGATATCAAAATCAACACAAATGTTTTTACAATTTTATTAGAACAAGAGGGTGGGGTTAGGAGCAATGTGGGTCCCTTAAAAACCGAAAGCGGCGATATTGTCAATGATAAGGGAATGGTGGACATGTTGAATAATGACTTTGTGTCAGTATGTACAGCAGAGGAAGAGGATAGCGTGCCGGACATCCCAATAAACTAATATTCAATCAGGGACGGGGACTCACCAAAATTAACGAGGATTGGGTAATTTTCAAAAGCCAACAGAGAACGACTAAAAAATGATTGAGAGGGCAGATAGATTATGAAAGTAAACTAGCACGAAATATAAAAACAGATAGCAAGAGTTTCTACAGGTACATAGAAAGGAAAAGAGTGGCTAAAGTAAATGTTGGTCCCGTAGAGGATGAGACTGGGGAATTAATAATGGGTAACAGGGAAATGGCAGAGAGGTCGAACAAATATTTTGTATCGGTCTTCACGGTAGAAGACACTAAAAACATCCCACTCGTGGATAATCAAGGGGCTATAGGTAGGGACGAACTTGATACAATCACTATCACTAATGAAATAGTACTCGGTAAAACAAGAGTCTCATCGCCGAGAGCATGGAGAAACCAAGCGCAGGCAACGGAAGGAGCGTGCGGCAAATCTGTCCCACCCACCCTTCCCTCAACGACTATCTGTCCCACCTGTGACAGACTGTGGTTCTCGTATTGGGCTGTTCAGTCACCTAAGGACTCATTCTAAGAGTGGAAGCAAGTCTTCCTCGATTCCGAGACACTGCCTATGATGAGTACTCGGTAAAATAATGAGACTAAAGGCGGACAAGTCCCCTGGACCTGATGGCCTGCATCCTAGGGTCTTAAGAGAAGTGGCTGCAGAGATCGTGGATGCATTGGTTGTAATCTACCAAAATTCCCTGGATTCTGGAGAGGTCCCAGCAGATTGGAAAACTGCAAATATAACGCCCCTATTTAAAAAAGGAGGCAGACAAAAAGCACAAAACTATAGACCAGTTAGCCTAACATCTGAGGTTGGGAAAATGCTTTTTATTAAGGAAGCAGTAGCGGGACATTTGAAAAAGCATAATTCGATCAAGCAGAGTCAGCATGGTTTTATAGAAACATAGAAATTTAAAGCGCAGAAGGCGGCCATTTCGGCCCATCGTGTCTGTTGTGTATGCATGCCTTTTTACTGTGTGATGTCTGTAACACTGTAAGCAACATTGAATGTACCTTTGTACTGTACACACCTTACCGGTACACTAGAGGGTGCTGTTGCTGGAGACCCAGGGGTTGCCGGCACACGGCAGGTAACCCAGTATAAAAAGGAACAAACAGCTTGTTGTTGGCACTCAGGAGTTGCTAATAAAGGACTACATGTCTACACAGTTTAAGTATCATACCCTGCCTCGTGGAGTCATTACTAAAGGTGCCTACATACACTACAACTGGCGACGGGAATACAGGATCACGAACTACACGCTCAACATGTCTAACCTCAGCAACTTTCAGCAATTTACAGAGGGGGAGGATTGGGATGCTTTTGTGGAAAGATTGGAACACTTCTTCATAGCCAATGACCTGGACGGGGACACACCGACTACCGAACAAACGCAGGGCCATGCTGCTTAGCAGTTGTGGCCCACCATCTATGGTCTCGTCAGGGACTTCGTCGGGAACTTACTAGCCCCGGAGAAGACAACCACCAAGAGCTATGAGGAACTTGTAACAATCATACAGGAACAACTAAAACCGAAAGAAAGCATCCTCACAGCCAGGCACCGGTTCTACACTTACCGGCGACCTGAGGGCCAAGAAATTGCCAAGTATGCTGCATACTTAAGAAGACTAGCTGCACCATGTGAGTTTGGCGACCGCTTTAATGAAGCACTAAGGGACATATTTGTCATCGGAATCGGCCACGAAGGCCTCCTACACAAATTGCTCTCGGCTAACATTACGGTTACCTTATAGAAGGCAATTCAAGTGAGCCAGGCCTACATGGTTTCGGCCAGCGACTCAGGCGAATACTGACCCAGGACTCGCCACATGGGGCAAACCGGATGGCCCCGTGCTGGCTCTGTGGAGGAAACCACAGGGCCCACCAGTGCCGCTACAAAGACTATGCATGCAAAGGCTGCAAAGAAAAAGGGCACCTTCGGAGAATGTGCAGAAAGGGCTGTGCTCACTGTGTCTCTGATGAGTTGGCTAATCACCGGGGCTCCGACACAGATGAAGATGAAGCTGCTCAAACCCTGGAAGAAGAGTATGGAATCTTTACCTGCTCCACCGGAAGTTCTCCGTAGATGATGGAAGTGGACATCGATGGGGTCCCAGTCTCCATGGAGATCGACACAGGGGTGAGCCAGTCTGTGATGAGCCAAAAGACCTTTGAAAAAATTTGGAGGAATCCTGCCACTCGACCAAAACTGTCTCCTGTCCAGGCAAAGCTGCTCACCTACACCAAAGGTAAAATCCAAATCGTTGGCAGTGCAGATGTCCAGGTCTCCCAGGACGGCGTGTTGAGCAAACTCCCCCTGTGGATTGTAGCTGGCGATGGTCCCACGCTGCTGGGCAGGAATTGGATGAACCGGGTCCACATCAGGCGAAGTGGTGCTGTGCAAGAAAAGACCACCACAGCCTACCTGCAGCAAGACCACAGAATGACTGCAGCACCACAAGCATGTGGAAGAAAATACCACCACAAGCTGTCTGCAACAAGACCACAAGAACGTGGAAGAAAGGAGCATCACAAAATGGCTGCTACTTGGTGAGCAGCAGACCTGCATTCAAAATGCGAGTCAACATGGGGGAGCATCATGTGACATCGAATGGCCAATCGGATTTGAAAGTTTCCTTAAAGGAGACTGGTAACATAAAAAATTTAAGGGGAAGTTCCAACTGTTTGAGAACACGGACTTTAAAGCTAAAGATGCAATTAAAGGGTGCAAGTATGAAAATGTATGCAATGTAACCATGAATTGTGATGCTGGTTTAATTAATGTGACTAATGAGATGAATGCAGTTGTCAGTAAGGTTGAGAACAAGTTTATTATGCTTAACAATAATGATAAAGAATGTGAAATGCCTAATGTAACCATGTCTGTTGAAACCAGGACACCCAAAAGTGATGCAAATACTAGAATGTGTAATGCAGGCTTGACTATGTGTGATCAAAGCCAAGGTGTCATGTATACCGGTAGGACACTGCCAAAGGACATTGGGTCCTACAGGGACCATGCTGATGCCAATGGAATCCCCCTGTGGGAGACCCCCAGGTCCAGCAGGCTACCTGACCATGTAGCCTGGACCTTTGGAATGAATGTGATGCCCCTTGCAGGACAAACATACATGCAGTGGGAGCAGACCCACTACAGGGACAGTGGTCAATGGGCAGCCCAGCCACCACCAATGGCAACCTGCACCAGACCAGCCCTACAGCCCCTGGCCACCAGGGCCAACACCAGAAGCATCCCTGGCAAACCCTGGGAATACCTTACCCTCATCCCCATTGGTGGACAAGGAGCCCACCCAGTCTTGTGGCCCTGCCCACCACCCCACAACTACCCATATCACAGTGTATACACACCACCCACTGCTGCCGTGGCTACCTCCCCGAGGGATCCCACAACAGTGCCACTCGCTTGGTTTGTGTGTGAGGGAGAGCAAACGTACGAGGCCAGCCTCAAGCACAGGGGTCACACCTGGCAACCACACAACACTCACCACAACCTCCCATAGCCCACCACTGATCACCTCCCCTGGTCATGACAATAAGGATATGAAAAATGCTCAGGGGGGAGTATTGTTGTGTATGCATGCCTGTTTACTGTGTGATGTCTGTAACACTGTATGCAACATTGAATATACCCTTATACTGTACAAACCTTACCGGTAAACTGGAGGGTGCTGTTGCTGGAGACCCAGGGGTTGCCGGCACACGGCAGGTAATCCAGTATAAAAAGGAACACACAGTTTGTTGTTTGCACTCCGGAGTTGCTAATAAAGGACTACAAGTCTGCAGAGTTTAAGTATCATACCCTGCCTCGTGGAGTCATTACTAAAGGTGCCTACATACACCACAGTGTCCGCACCGGCCAACAAAGAGCCGCACGGCCCTTGGTCAGCAGCCCTAAAGGTTACATATAAACCTATGAACAATGATGGAAAGGCAAAGAGCACCCAACTCAAACAGTCGGCCTCACAGAACTGTGACACCCCTTATACTGAAACATTCTACACTACACCCCAACCGGAGCCATGTGATCTCCTGGGAGAGGCAAAAACCAGATAAAAACCCAGGCCAATTTAGGGGAAAAAAATCAATACTAGTCCAGGAGATCATAGAAACATAGAAAATAGGTGCAGGAGTAGGCCATTCGGGCCTTCGAGCCGGCACCACCATTCAACAAGACCATGGCTGATCATTCCCTCAGTACCCCTTTCCTGCATTCTCTCCATATCCCTTGATCCCTTTAGCCGTAAGAGCCATATCTAACTCCCTCTTGAATATATCCAATGAACTGGCATCAACAACTCTCTGCGGCAGGGAATTCCACAGGTTAAAAAATCTCTGAGTGAAGAAGTTTCTCCTGATTTCAGTCTTAAATGGCCTAGCCCTTATCCTAAGATTGTGTCCCCTGGTTCTGGACTTCCCCAACATCGGGAACATTCTTCCCGCATCTAACTTGTCCAGTCCCGTCAAAATTTTATAAGTTTCTATGAGATCCCCTCTCATCCTTCTAAACTCCAGTGAATAAAGGCCCAGTCGATCCAGTCTCTCCTCATATGTCAGTCCAGCCAAACCGGGAATCAGTCTGGTGAACCTTCGCTGCACTCCTTCAATAGCAAGAACCTCCTTCCTCAGATTAGGAGACCAAAACTGAACACAATATTCCAGGTGAGGCCTCACCAAGGCCCTGTACAACTGTAGTAAGACCTCCCTGCTCCTATACTCAAATCCCCTCGCCATGAAGGCCAACATACCATTTGCTTTCTTCACCGCCTGCTGTACCTGTGTGGCAACTTTCAAAGACTGATGAACCATGACACCCAGGTCTCGTTGCACCTCCCCTTTTCCTAATCTGCCGCCATTCAGATAATATTCTGTCTTCGTGTTTTTGCCCTCAAAGTGGATAACCTCACATTTATCCACATTATACTGCATCTGCCATGCATTTGCCCACTCACCTAACCTGTCCAAGTCACCCTGCAGCCTCTTAGCGTCCTCCTCACAGCTCACACCGCCACCCAGTTTAGTGTCATCTGCAAACTTGGAGATATTACACTCAATTCATTCATCCAAATCATTGATGTATATTATAAAGAGCTGGGGTCCCAGCACTGAGCCCTGCGGCACTCCACTAGTCACTGCCTGCCATTCTGAAAAGGACCCATTTATCCCAACTCTCTACTTCCTGTCTGCCAACCAGTTCTCTATCCACATCAGTATATTACCCCCAATACCATGTGCTTTGATTTTGCACACCAATCTCTTGTGTGGAACCTTGTCAAAAGCCTTTTGAAAGTCCAAATGCATCACATCCACTGGTTCTCCCTTGTCCACTCTACTAGTTACATCCTCAAAAAATTCCAGAAGATTTGTCAAGCATGAATTCCCCTTCATAAATCCATGCTGATTTGGACCGATCCTGTCACTGCTTTCCAAATGCGCTGCTATTTCGTCCTTAATAATTGATTCCAACATTTTCCCCATTACTGATGTCAGGCTAACCGGTCTATAATTACCCATTTTCTCTCTCCCTCCCTTTTTAAAAAGTGGTGTTACATTAGTTACTCTCCAGTCCATAGGAACTGATCCAGAGTCGATAGACTGTTGGAAAATGATCACCAATGAATCCACTATTTCTAAGGCCACTTCCTTAAGTACTCTGGGATGCAGACTATTAGGCCCCAGAGATTTATCGGCCTTCAATCCCATCAGTTTCCCTAACACAATTTCCCGCCTAATAAGGATATCCTTCAGTTCCTCCTTCTCACTAGACCCTCGGTCCCCTAGTATTTCCGGAAGGTTATTTGTGTCTTCCTTCGTGAAGACAGAACCAAAGTATTTGTTCAATTGGTCTGCCATTTCTTTGTTCACCATTACAAATTCACCTGAATCTGACTGCAAGGGACCTACGTTTGTCTTCACTAATATGTTTCTCTTCACATATGTATAGAAGCTTTTGCAGTCAGTTTTTATGTTCCCGGCAAGCTTCTTCTTGTACTCTATTTTCCCCCTCTTAAATTAAACCCTTTGTTCTCCTCTGCTGAATTGTAAATTTCTCCCAGTCCTCAGGTTTGCTGCTTTTTCTGGCCAATTTATATGCCTCTTACTTGGATTTAACACTATCCTTAATTTCCCTTGTTAGCCATAGTTGAGCCACCTTCCCAGTTTTATTTTACTCCAGACAGGAATGTATAATTGCTGAAGTTCATCCATGTGATCTTTAAATGTTTGCCATTGCCTATCCACCGTCGACCCTTTAAGTATCATTTGCCAGTCTATTCCAGCCAATTCACGCCTCATGCCGTCAAAGTTTAACTCCTCCCCAACAGCACTAGTAAACAGTCCCCCTTGGACATTGGTTCCGTTCCTGCCCAGGTGCAGACCGTCTGGTTTGTACTGGTCCCACCTCCCCCAGAACCGGTTCCAATGTCCCAGGAATTTGAATTCCTCCCTTCTGCACCACTCCTCAAGCCACGTATTCATCTGAGCTATTCCTGCGATTCATACTCTGACTAGCACGTGGCACTGGTAGCAATCCTGAGATTACTACTTTTGAGGTCCTACTTTTTAATTTAGCTCCTAGCTCCCTAAATTCGTCTTGTAGGACCTCATCCCATTTTTTACCTATATCGTTGGTACCTATATGCACCACAACAACTGACTGTTCACCCCCACTTTTCAGAATGTCCTGCACCCACTCCGAGACATCCTTGACCCTTGCACCAGGGAGGCAACTTACCATTCTGGAGTCTCGGTTGCGGCCGCAGAAACGTCTATCTATTCCCCTTACAATTGAATCCCCTATCACTATCGCTCTCCCATTCTTTTTCCTGCCCTCCTGTGCAGCAGAGCCACCCACGGTGCCATGAACTTGGCTGCTGCTGCCCTCCCCTGATGAGTCATCCCCCCCAACAGTACCCAAAGCGGTGTATCTGTTTTGCAGGGTGCTGACCGCAGGGGACCCCTGCACTACCTTCCTTGCACTGCTCTTCCTGTTGGTCTTCCATCCCCTATCTGGCTGTGTACCCTTTACCTGCGGTAAGACCAACTCACTAAACATGCTATTCACGTCATTCTCAGCATGGTGGATGCTCCAGAGTTCATCCACCCGCAGCTCCAGTGCCGCAATGCGGTCCGTCAGGAGCTGGAGGCGGATACACTTCCCGCACACGTAGTCGTCAGGGACACCGGAAGCGTCCCTGACTTCCCACATAGTACAGGAGGAGCATAACACGTTTTTGAGCTCTCCTGCCATGACTTAACCCTTAGATTAACTTAATTTGGCAACAACAATGCTAAAGATTACTTACTGATAAAGAAAAGAAAAAGAAAGACTAGTTACCAATCACCAGCCAATCACTTACCCCCTTGGCTGTGACGTCACTTTTCGATTTCTTTCTACTTCTTTTTTGCCTCACTGCTGCTGCTCACTGACGGGCCTCTTGTAGGCCCTTCGCCTCCCGAACTCCTGCCTCCGACCACGAACTCCCACAGCTCACTGACGGGCCTCTTGTAGGCCCTTCGCCTCCCGAACACCCGCCTCCGACCACGAATTCCCGCTGCTCACTGACGGGCCTCTTGTAGGCCCTTTGCCTCCCGAACACCCGCCTCCGACCACGAACTCCTGCTGCTCACTGATGGGCCTCTTGTAGGCCCTTCGCCTCCCGAACACCTGCCTCCGACCACGAACTCCCGCTGCTCACTGACGGGCCTCTTGTAGGCCCTTCGCCTCCCGAACTCCTGCCTCCGACCACGAACTCCCACAGCTCACTGACGGGCCTCTTGTAGGCCCTTCGCCTCCCGAACACCCGCCTCCGACCACGAATTCCCGCTGCTCACTGACGGGCCTCTTGTAGGTCGCTCGCCTCCCGAACTCCCGCCTCCGACCACCCTGAGCTGCAGTACTTACCATTATATTTGCGCCGTCCAACAAAAGGTCATCCAGTCTAATCCCAATTGCCAGCTCTCGGTCCGTAACAAAGTCTTTGAGGATGTAATGAGCAGGGTGGATAAGGGGGAACCAGTGGATGTAGTGTATTTGGATTTCCAGAAAGCATTCAATAAGGTGCCACATAAAAGGTTACTGCACAAGATAAAAGCTCATGGGGTTGGGAGTAGTATAATAGCATGGATAGAGGATTGGCTAACTAACAGAAAACAGAGAGTTGGGATAAATGGTGGGGTGCCGCAGGGATCTGTGCTGGGTCCTCAAATATTTACAATGTATATTAATGACTTGGATGAAGGGACCAAGTGTAATGTGGTCAAGTTTGCTGATGATACAAAGATGGGTGAGAAAGCAAGTTGTGAGGAGGACACAAAAAATCTGCAAAGGGTTATAGATAGGCTAAGTGAGTGGGCAAAAATTTGTCAGATGAAGTATAATGCAGGAAAATGTGAGGTTATCCACTTTGGCAGAAATAATAAAAAATAAATTATAATTTAAATGGAGAAAAATTGCAAGTGCTGCAGTACAGAGGGACCTGGAGGTCCTTGTGCATGAAACACAAAACGCTAGTATGCAGGTACAGCAACTGATCAGGAAGGCAAATGGAATGTTGGCCTTTATTGCAAGGGAGATAGAGATAAAAGCAGAGAAGTCCTGCTACAGCTGTACAGGGTGTCGGTGAGGCCAGACCTGGAGTACTGTGTCCAATTTTGGTCTCTGTACTTAAGGAAGGATATACTTGCATTGGAGGCTGTTCAGAGAAGATTCACTAGGTTGATTCCGGAGATGAGGGGGTTGACTTATGAGGAAAGGTTGAGGAGGTTGGACCGAAACTCATTGGAGTTCAGAAGAATGAGAGGTGATCTTATAGAAACATATAAGATAATGAGGGGGCTCGACAAGGTGGATGCAGAGAGGATATTTCCACTGATTGGGGAGACTAGAACTAGGGGACATAGTCTCAGAATAAGTGGCCGCCCATTTAAAACTGAGATGAGGAGGAATTTCTTCTCTCAGAGGGTTGTGAATCTGTGGAATTCACTGCGTCAGAGAGCTGTGGAAGCTGGGACACTGAATAAATTTAAGACAGAAATAGACAGTTTCTTAAATGAGTCCATGATCAGATCAGCAATGATTTATTAAATGACGGAGCAGGCTCGAGGGGCCGACTGGCCTACTTCTGCTCCCAATCCTTATGTTCTTAGTACTGCGTGCAGTTCTGGTCACCACATTACAGGAAGGATGTGATTGCACTAGAGAGGGTACAGAGGAAATTTACCAGGATGTTGCCTGGACTGGAGAATTTTAGCTATGAGGAAAGATTAGATAGGCTGGGGATATTTTCTTTGGAACAGAGGAGGTTGAGAGGAGACCTTATTGAGGTGTATAAATTTGTGAGGGGCCTAGATAGAGTGGATAGAAACATAGAAACATAGAAATTTACAGCGCAGAAGGAGGCCATTTCGGCCCATCGTTTCCGCGCCGGCCGACAAAGAGCCACACGGCCCTCGGTCAGCAGCCCTGAAGGTTACATATAAACCTATGAACAATGATGGAAAGGCAAAGAGCATCTGCCCCAACCAGTCTGCCCCACACAACTGCGACACCCCTTACACTGAAACATTCTACACTCCACCCCAACTGGAGCCATGTGATCTCCTGGGAGAGGCAAAAACCAGATAAAAACCCAGGCCAATTTAGGGGGAAAAAAATCTGGGAAAATTCCTCTCTGACCCATCCAGGCAATCGAAACTAGTCCAGGAGATCACCCTGGCTGTATTCTATTCCCTGCAGTACTTACCATTATATCTGCGCCGTCCAACAAAAGGTCATCCAGTCTAATCCCAATTACCAGCTCCAGGTTACTGCACTTTAAGTGCCCATCCAACCATCTCTTAAAAGTGGTGAGGGTTTCTGCATCCACCACTCTTCCAGGCAACGAGTTGCAGATCCTCCCAACCCTCTGCGTAAAGAAGCCCCCCCTCAAAGCCTCTCTAAACCTCCCACCAACCACCTTAAAACTATATCCCCTCGTAACAGATCCCTCCACCAATGGAAATAGACTCTTACTATCCACTATGTCCAGGCCCCTCAATATTTTGTACGCCTCGATGAGGTCTCCTCTCAACATCCTCTGTTCCAATGACAACAAACCCAGCCTATCCAATCTGTCCTCATAACTAAGATTCTCCATTCCAGGCAGCACCCTAGTAAATCTCCTCTGCACCCTCTCTAGTGCAATCACGCTCTTCCTATAATACGGCGACCAGAACTGCACGCAGTACTCCAGCTGTGGCCTAACCAGAGTATTATACAATTTGAGCATAACCTCCCTGCTCTTACATTCTATGCCTCGGCCAATAAAGGCAAGCATTCCATATGCCTTCTTAACCACCTTATCCACCTGGCCTGCTACTTTCAGGGATCTGTGGACAAACACTCCAAGGTCCCTTTGTTCATTTACACTATTAAGTGGCCTACCGCTTAATGTCTATACCCTTTCCTTATTAGCCCTCCCAAAGTGCATCACCTCACACTTCTCTGAATTAAATTCCATTTGCCACTGCTCTGCCCACCTGACCAGTAGATTGATATCCTCCTGCAGTTCATGACTTTGCTCTTCATTATCAACCACACAGCCAATTTTAGTGTCGTCTGCAAACTTCTTAATCATACCCCCTATATTCAAATCTAAATCATTGATATATACCACAAAAAGTAAGGGACCCATTACTGAGCCCTGCGGAACCCCACTGGAAACATCCTTCCAGTCACAAAAACATCCATCAATCATTACCCTTTGCTTCCTACCACCAAGCCTTGGCAGAGGGGTCAACAACCAGGGGGCATAGATTTAAATTAATTGGTATCAGGATTAGAAGGGAGTTGAGGAGAAGTTTTTTCACCCAGAGGGTGGTGGGGGTCTGGAACTCGCTATCTGAAAGGGTGGTAGAGGCAGAAAACCTAATCAAATTAAAAAAGTACTTGGATGCACTTGAAGTGCCATAAACTACAGGGCTAAGGACCTAGGGCTGGAAAATGGGATTATTATCATAGAATAATAGAAATTTACAGCACGGAAGGAGGCCATTTCGGCCCATCGTGTCCGCGCCGGCTGACCAAGAGGTATCCAGCCTAATTCCACTTTCGGATGAGGCTGGATAAATTTCTATGGCACCGATATTGGGTGCCTTACCGCCCTCTGCTGCCTGCTGCCGCCGAGTTTTCGCTCAGGTCTCCCCTCTGTCCCAGTTTCCACTTGGGCTGCAGCAGGGGGAGGGGAGCACCGCCGGGAAAGGCCCACTGATGGCTGCTGGCGGCCAAGTCGTGCAAGTGACCTTCCGCCCACCGAGCTGCGAGATTGGTGCGGGTGGGAGTCGGCACCAGAAGGGAGAAGGACCACTGCATGGTGGCTGGTCTAACCCCGATGGTCAGTATAAAGAGCCGCAAAAGAAGGTTAGGGAACATCTCTTAATTTTATTTTTTCAGCGACTTACCTGGATGGGGTCCCCTGAAGGTGTTCCGGTGATTTTTTTTCTTTGTAATGATTGTTATTTTCAGGTCTTCCCCCATCCCTGGGCCTGACTCCATCCTCGGCAGCACTTGGGCGGCAAGCGCCTTTGCCGCCGAGATTGAGAGCTCCCACCTGCTGCTGTCCAGCTTAACGGCATAAGCCGTTATTTTGCCGCTGGGCGGTACGGCCACCTCTTTTAGAGGAATCTTCCTGGCAAAGCACCACCTGGTCTCTCGGCGGCCCTTTGGGCAGCACTTGGGCAGGCCTTATTTTTCTATAAGTGCGAAACTGGCTGAGTGAGTGTGTGAGTAACATAGACACATAGCACAGAAGGAGGCCATTCAGTCCATCTTTGCAAACTTAATCCCACTGTTCTGTTCCCTCCCCATAGCCCCATATCCTCCTCTGCGTCAAATACCGATCCACCTTTCCCCTAAATCACCCAATGGTCTCTGTCTCAACCATTACCTTTTGCAAAGCATTTGAATTTCAAACCAAACCCAGGTTCTGTGCAAAGAAATATCTGCTCCCCTGTCTTCTCACTCTCTTAATGATCATTGTAGCTTGATGACCTTGTCACTGACTGACAAACCAGAGGCAATAATCTTTCCCTATTCACCCTATCAAAACGCTGCATAATTTAATAAACCCGACTAAATCACCATAGAAACCAGGGATTATTGGGCAATCTCTATCATTTGAACCTGGTTTGGGGCTCTTGCTGTAAATTGAATATTACCTCCTTCTTTTAGTTTAAATTATTAAGCAGATTTATCAAATAAATAATGAATAAACAAATATTTAACAATGACATAACAGATATATGTTTACTTAAAAAATTCTATCACCTATCTTTAGGAACATAGGGCCCAAGTTTCCACATGATTCGCGCCTGATTTTTAGGAGCAACTGGTGGAGAACGGACTATTTTAGAAATCGCAATTCTCCACATTTTTTTTTCTGCAGTTCTAGTCAGGTAGAACAGTTCTAGTTTAGAACAGAATTTTTTCTTCAAAAGGGGGCGTGTCCGGCCACTGACGCCTGATTTGAAAGTTTCCACAGTGAAAACGTACTCCAAACTAAAGTAGAATGGAGCAAGTGAAGATTTTTGTAGAACTGAAAAAACCTGTTCTATACATTAAAAAATCAGGCGCAGGTTACAAATTAGGCGTCCAGAACGAGGTGGGGAGGAGGGGGGAGGGGAAGGGAATTCATTAAATTCAACAATAAATCCTTATTTATACTTCTACAAATATTATACAAATAAATCCAACCTGAATAAACATTTATAAGCCACGAAAAGATTAAATAAACCATCTTCCTACCTGTGTGAAAATGCTTCAGCCAGGGAGAATTCTGCAGCCGTTCGTGCCGCTGAGCGGGAGGGGGAGAGTGAGAGGGAGAGAGAGAGAGAGAGAGAGAGAGGGGGAGGGAGGGAGAGAGGGGGGGGAGGGAGGGAGAGAGAGGGGGGGGAGGGAGAGAGAGAGGGGAGGGAGAGAGAGAGGGGAGGGGGGGAGGGGGGAGGGAGAGAGAGAGGGGAGGGGGGGAGGGAGAGAGAGGGAGGGAGGGAGAGAGAGGGAGGGAGAGAGAGAGAGGGAGGGAGGGACAGAGAGGGAGGGAGGGAGAGAGAGAGAGAGGGAGGGAGGGAGGGAGAGAGAGAGGGAGGGAGAAAGAGAGAGAGAGACGGGGGGGGGCGTCGGGTCAGGGAACAGGAGCGCGGGTCGGGTCAGTCGGGGGGGGGGGGAGCGGGTGTCGGATCTCGGGGCGGGGGGGGAGCGGGTGTCGGGTCTCGGGTCGGTGCGGGGGGGGGGAGCGGGTATCGGATCTCGGGGCGGGGGGGAGCGGGTGTCGGATCTCGGGGCGGGGGGGGAGCGGGTGTCGGGTCTCGGGTCGGTGCGGGGGGGGGGGAGCGGGTATCGGATCTCGGGTCGGGTCGGGGCGGGGTGGGGGGGAGCGGGTGTCGGGTCTCGGGTCGGTGCGGGGGGGGGGGAGCGGTATTATCGGATCTCGGGGCGGGGGGGAGCGGGTGTCGGATCTCGGGTCGGGTCGGGGCGGGGTGGGGGGGAGCGGGTGTCGGGTCTCGGGTCGTCGGGGGGGGGGGGGGAAGGGTGTCGGGTCGGAGCGGGTGTCGGGTCGGGTCTGGTCGGCGGGCGGGGGTGGCGGGGGGGGCGGGAGCGAGTGTCGGGTCTGGTCAGGCGGGGAGCAGGAGCTGGCCGTGGGAGGAGCCCCAGTGAGGCCATTGGGCCAGGGCTAGGGGCTGCGTGCTTCGGGCCCCTCCCACACAGTTCGGCGCCTGGAGCTACTGCACTTGCGTGCCGACTGTAGCGCGCATGTGCAGAGGACCCGGCACTGTTTTCAGCGCCGGGACCTGGCTCCGCCCCCCCCACAGCTCGTGCTGACTGCACCAAGGGCCAGAGGACCTGTAAGTAGGTGCATACTACCGAGGATTTTTTTAGGCGCCGTTCTAGGCGCGAAAAACGGGCGCCCAGCTCGGAGGGGCGCCCGTTTTTTTTCTTGTGGAAACTTGGGCCCATTGGAATAGTAGTTGGCCATTCAGCCTCTCAAGCCTGTTCCGCCATTCAATTAGATCATGACTGATCTGCGACCAAACTCTGCCTTTGTCCAATATCCCCTAATACCTTTGGTTAACAGAAAGTTATCAATCTCTGATTTAAAATTAACAATTGATCCAGTATCAATTGCTGTGTGCGGAAGAGAGTTCCAAACTTCTATCACCCTTTGTGTGTAGAAGTGTTTCCTAATTTCACTTCTGAAAGGTCTGGCTTTAATATTTAGACTGTGGCCCCTAGTCCCAGACTCCCCAACCAGCGGGCATAGTGTCTCTCTATCTACCCTATCTGTTCTCCTTAATATCCTGAAAACTTCGATCAGGTCACCCCTTAACCTTCTAAATTCTAGACAATACAACCCTAGTTTGTGTAATCTCTCCTCGTAACTTAACCCTTGAAGTCCGGGTATCATTCTGGTAAACCTACGCTGTACTGCCTCCAAGGCCAATATATCCTTCCTAAGGCTTGGTGCCCAGAACTGCTCACAGTGCTCCAGGTGTGGTCTAACCAGGGCTTTGTATAGCTGTAGCATAACTTCTACCCCTTTGTATTCTAGTCTTCTAGATATAAAGGCCAGCATTCCATTCACTTTGTTGATTATTTTCTGTATCTGTCCATGACATTTTAATGATCTATATAACTGGAGCTAAACTGTTTACAGCTTTTCAACATTTAGAAACTACTCTGTTCTATCCTTTTTAGATCCAAAGTGGATGACCTCACATTTGCCCACATTGAAATCCATTTGCCGTAGTGTGCCCATTCACTTAATCGATCTTAATCTATTAATGTATCTTTGTAATTTTATGCTTCCCTCTACACTGCTTACAATGCCGCCTATCTTTGTGTCATCGGTAAATTTAGATATGTGACTCTCTATCTCGGTCATCAATAAATACCGTGAACAATTGAGGCCCCAGCACGGATCCCTGTGTGACACCACTAGTCACATCCTGCCAATTTGAGTATCTAACCATTATCCCCACTCTGTCTCCTGCCGCTCAGCCAATTTCCCAACCAGGTCAATAATTTTCTCTCAATTACATGAGCTTCAACTTTAGCTAACAGCCTTTTATAGAAACATAGAAATTTACAGCGCAGAGGGAGGCCATTTCAGCCCATCGTGTCTGCGCCGGCCGAGAAAGAGTCGCACGGCCCTCGGTCAGCAGCCCTGAAGGTTACATATAAACCGATGAACAATGAACAATGACGGAAAGGTAAAGAGCACCCGACCCAACCAGTCCGCCCCACACAACCTCGACACCCCCTGCACTGCAACATTCTACACTCCACCCCAACCGGAGCCATGTGATCTCCTGGGAGAGGCAAAAAAACAGATAAAAACCCAGGCCAATTTCGGGAGGAAAAAAAAATCTGTGAAAAATCCTCTCCAATCCATCCAGGCGATCGAAACTAGTCCAGGAGATCTATCAAATGCCTTCTGGAAGTCCATATAAATAACATCCATAGACATTCCTCTGTCCACTACTTTAGTCAACTCTTCAAAAAATTCAATCAGGTTTGTCAGGCATGACCTACCTTTCACAAACCCATGCTGGCTCTCTCTGATCAACTGAACATGTTCAGGGTGTTCAGTCACCCTATCCTTAATGATAGACTTTAGTAATTTCCCAACAACAGATGTTGGGCTAACTGATCTATAATTCCTTGGTTTCCCTCTCGCCATTCTTAAATAGCGAGTGACATACACAATTTTCCGATCTAAAGGAACGGTTCCTGAATCGAGAGAATTTTCAAAGATTATAGTTGAGGCATCTGCAATGTGCTCACCTACTTTAAACCCCTGGGCTGGAAACCATCGGGCCCTGGGGATTTGTCACTCTTTAGTGCAGTTATTTTCTTCATTCCTGTTATTTTACTTACCTAAGAACAAAGGAAATAGGAACAGGAGTCGGCCATTTGGCCCCTCGAGCCTGCTCCGCCATTCAATAAGATCATGGGCTCGGCTGCACTTCCCCACCCGCTCCTCATAACCCTTTACTCCCTTATCGCTCAAAAATCTGTCTATCTCCGCCTTAAATATATTCAATGACCCAGCCTCCACAGCTCTCTGGGGCAGAGAATTCCACAGATTTAATTACCCCTCATCTCCGGAATTAACCTAGTGAACCTTCTCTGAACAGCCTCCAATGTAAGTATATCCTTCCTTAAATACGGAGACCAAAACTGTACGCAGTACTCCAGGTGTGGCCTCACCAATACCCTGTACAGCTGTAGCAAGACTTCTCTGCTTTTATACTCTATCTCCCTTGCAATAAAGGCCAACATTCCATTTACCTTCCTGATTACTTGCTGTGCCTGCATACTAACGTTTTGTGTTTCATGCACAAGGACCCCCAGGTCTCTCTGTACTGCAGCACTTTGAAATTTTTCTTCATTTAAATTATAATTTGCTTTTCGATGTTTTCTGCCAAAGTGGATAACCTCATATTTTCACACATTATACTCCATCGGCCAAATTTTTGCCCTACTCACTTAGCCTATCTATATCTCTTTGCAGATTTCTTGTGTACTCCAGCTGTGACCTAACCAGTGTTTTATACAGTTCAAGCATAACCTCCCTGCTCTTGTATTCTATGCCTCGACTAATAAAGGAAATATCCCATTATGTCCTCTTAACCACCTTAACTACCTGTCCTGCTACCTTTAGGGTACTGTGGATATGCACTCCAAGATCCCTTTGTTTCTCTACACTTCTCAGTATTCTACCATTTATTGTGTATTACCTTGCCTAATTAGCCCTTCCCAAATGCATTACCTCACACTTCTCAGGTTTGAATCAAATACGGCCAAGGTGATCTCCTCGATCGCCTGGATGGGTCAGAGAGGAATTTTCACAGATTTTTTTTCCCCAATTGGCCTGGGTTTTTAAATTTTTTTTTTGCCTCTCCCAGGAGATCACATGGCTCCGGGTAGGGTGGAGTGTAGAATGTTTCAGTGTAAGGGGTGCCGCAGTTATGTGTGGGGCGGACTGGTTGGGCTGGGTGCTCTGTACCTTTCCACCATTGTTCATAGGTTTATATGTAACCTTCAGGGCTGCTGACTGAGGGCCGTGCGGCTCTTTGTCGGCTGGCGCGGACACGATAGGCCGAAATGGCCTCTTTCTGCCCTGTAAATTTCTGTGTTTCTATGTTTGAATTGCATTTGCCACTGTTCTGCCCACCTGACCAGTTCATTGATATCTTGCTGCAGTCTACAGCTTTCTTCTTCATTATCAACCACACAGCCGATTTTAGTGTCATCTGCAAACTTCTTAATCATACCCCCTACATTGAAGTCTAAATCATTGATATAAACCACAAAAAGCAAGGGACCCAGCATTGAGCCCTGCAGAACCCCACTGGAAGCAGTCTTCCAGTTCAAAAACACCCATTTCCCTTTGCTTCCTGCCTCTGAGACAATTTTGGATCCAACTTGCCACTTTGCCCTGGATCCCATGGGCTTTTACTTTCATGACCAGTCTGCCATGTGGGACCTTATCAAAAGTTTTGCTACAATCCATATACACTACATCAAACGCACTGCCCTCATTGACCCTCCTAGTTATCTATTCAAAAAATTCAATCAAGTTATTCAGACACGGCCTTCCCTTAACAAATCTATGCTGACTGTCCTTAATTAATCCGTGCCTTCTTCAATGAAGATTTATCCCGCTCCTCAGTACCTTTTCCAATAATTTTCCCACCACTGAGGTTAGGCTGACTGGCCTGTAATTAATATCTCTATCCCTTTCTCTCTTTTTAAACAAGGGTACCACATTAGCAGTTCTCCAGTCCTCTGGCATCACATCTATAGTCAGAGGGGATTGGTCAGAGCATCGCTTCTTTTAACAGCTTGGGATACCTTTCATCCGGGCCTGGCGATTTATCTACTTTCAAAGATGCTAAACCCCTTAATATCTCCTCTCTCACTATGTTTGTCTCAACTAATATTTCACACTCCTCCTACTTAATTACAATGTCTGCATCGCCCCTCTCTTTTGTGAAAATAGATGCAAAATATTCATCAAGACCCATATCCACATCTTCTGCCTCCACACACAGGTTACCCTCGTGGTCTCTAATGGGTCTCACTCTTTTTTTAGTTATCCTCTTGCTCTTTATGTATTCATAAAACATCTTTGGGTTTTCCTTGATTTTACTTGCCAATATTTCTTCATGCTCTCTCTTTACTTTCCTAATGTCCTTTTTAATTTCACTCCTGCACTTTCTATACTCTAGAGTTTCTGCAGTATTGAGCCCTCGGTATCTGTCATAAGCCTCCCTTTTTTTCTTTATCTTACCCTGTATGCCCCTTGACATCCAGGGGGCTCTAGATTTGAGAGTCCCACACTTTTATGGGAACATACTTGCTCTGAACCCTCCGGATCTCCTCCTTGAATGCCTCCCACTGCTCTGACACTGATTTACCTACAAGTAGCTGTTTCCAGTCCACTGTGGCCAAATCAGATCTCTGCTTAGTAAAATTTGTGTATCCCCAATTGAGAACTTTTACTCTATCTTTTTGCTTTTCCAATAACTACCCTAAATCGAATTGAATGATGGCCACTAGTATCAACATGCTGTCGCCCTGATACCCCTTCCACCTGCCCAGCTTTGTTCCCTAAAAACAAAGTCCCTTGTTGGGCTTGCTACATACTGGCTAAAAGTGTTCTCCTGAATGCATTTTAGTAATTCTGCACCCTCTATACCTTTCACACTCATTGTATCCCGGTTAATATTGGGGTAGTTGAAAGCCCCTACTATTACTGCCCTATAGTTTTTGCACTTCTCAGAAATTAACCGACATATTTGCTCTTCTATCTCCCTCTGACTGTTTGGGGTCTATAGTACACTCCCAGCAGTGTGATCACCCCTTTATTTTTCTTCAATACAACCCATATGGCTTCATTTGATGATCCCTCTAAAATATCATCCCTCGTCACAGCTGTAATAGTTTCTTTAACCAATACTGCGACCCACACCTCCTTTTTACCCCCTCTATCCTATCTGAAAACCCTGTAACCAGGAATATTGAGCTGCCATACCTGCCCCTCTTTCAGCCATGTCTCAGTAAGAGCTATATTATCATACTCCCAAGTGTCTATCTGTGCCCTCAGCTCATGTGCCTTATTCCCTATACTCCTTGCATTGAAGTATATACCATTAAACACTGCCAAACTTCCTTGTTGTCTATTTTTGAGCCTTTGTTTCCTCTCCTATCCAAACTCACTAATTTTCTGTGTTCCATTTCTAGCTTTACTCCGCTCCGTTCTGAATCTACGCTCAGGTTCCCATCCCCCTGCCAAACTAGTTTAAACCCTCCCCAACAGCACTAGCAACTCCCCCGGCCCTGTTCAGATGTAACCCGTCTGGCTTGTACAGATCCCACCTCCCCCAGAACCGGGCACAAGTTTGTCTTGGGTGGGAATGCAATAGCGGCGATAGCGAAACGTTTGCCTGGTTTTACACCAGCCTGATTTCCTTTTCTGTTGAGGTCAATGGAAGTGAAAATGGGGCGGTGTGTAAGGTAAGCTCCAACTCACCATCGTCCACTTCACACTGCCGCCCCACACCGATCGCAACCCTCCCTGTTTTGCTTGCAGGAGCTGTGATTACCTCGGTTATTTGATAGTTCCTTTGCTGCTGTTCCGTCTCTGGGCTCTGCTGTCGCTTGCTGAGGAGGAATGAGAAAGAGAAACGGTCATTTTCTGTTCAAGGCACCGGTTTCATTACAAACCCGATGACCATTAGACACACTGAACTCAATGCAAGTCATGTATCAGGAGTTAGACGTCATGTTAGAGCAGTGCAAAGTTAGAGCACATGGGATTGGGGGTAGTGTACTGACATGGATTGAGAACTGGTTGTCAGACAGGAAGCAAAGAGTAGGAGTAAATGGGTACTTTTCAGAATGGCAGGCAGTGACTAGTGGGGTACCGCAAGGTTCTGTGCTGGGGCCCCAGCTGTTTACACTGTACATTAATGATTTAGATGAGGGGATTAAATGTAGTATCTCCAAATTTGCGGATGACACTAAGTTGGGTGGCAGTGTGAGCTGCCAGGAGGATGCTGTGAGGCTGCAGAGTGACTTGGATAGGTTAGGTGAGTGGGCAAATGCATGGCAGATGAAGTATAATGTGGATAAATTTGAGGTTATCCACTTTGGTGGTAAAAACAGAGAGACAGACTATTATCTGAATGGTGACAGATTAGGAAAAGGGAAGGTGCAAAGAGACCTGGGTGTCATGGTACATCAGTCATTGAAGGTTGGCATGCAGGTGCAGCAGGTGGTTAAGAAAGCAAATGGCATGTTGGCCTTCATAGCAAGGGGATTTGAGTACAGGGGCAGGGAGGTGTTGCTACAGTTGTACAGGGCATTGGTGAGGCCACACCTGGAGTATTGTGTACAGTTTTGGTCTCCTAACCTGAGGAAGGACATTCTTGCTATTGAGGGAGTGCAGCGAAGGTTCACCAGACTGATTCCCGGGATGGCGGGACTGACCTATCAAGAAAGACTGGA
The DNA here is from genome assembly GCF_044704955.1 of Pristiophorus japonicus. Lineage (NCBI taxonomy): Eukaryota > Metazoa > Chordata > Chondrichthyes > Pristiophoridae > Pristiophorus > Pristiophorus japonicus. The sequence continues at coordinate 123,675,907 of NC_091988.1, read as the reverse complement.
TCAACTGGGCTTGTATTCACTGGAGTTCAGAAGAATGAGAGGGGACCTCATAGAAACATTTAAAATTCTGACGGGGTTAGACAGGTTAGATGCAGGAAGAATGTTCCCAATGTTGGGGAAGTCCAGAACCAGAGGTCACAGTCTAAGGATAAGGAGTAAGCCATTTAGGACCGAGATGCGGAGGAACTTCTTCACCCAGAGAGTGGTGAACCTGTGGAATTCTCTACCACAGAAAGTTGTTGAGGCCAATTCACTAAATATATTCAAAAAGGAGTTAGATGAGGTCCTTACTACTAGGGGGATCAAGGGGTATGGCGAGAAAGCAGGAATGGGGTACTGAAGTTGAATGTTCAGCCATGAACTCATTGAATGGCGGTGCAGGCTAGAAGGGCCGAATGGCCTACTCCTGCACCTATTTTCTATGTTTCTATGTTTCTATGACAGACACACACATGCGTGAGTGTGCGAGTGGGATGCCACAAAGTTCACAGGAATTCACAGCCCAGTCTGTTTCGGACTCAAAATTTGTATGTGTGTGCACGTGTGAGACTGCATGTATTTTATTGCATGTGTGCATGAGTGTTTGTGCTTACACATGCTTTTATGTCTCTACCTGTGCACATGTGTGCATGTGTGATTGTGAGTCTGTGTGTGTATAAGTGTGTGTATGTGTGAATCTGTATGTGTGTGTGAGTGTGTGCGTGATTGTGTGTGAGTCTGTGTGTGATTGTGATTCTCTGTGTGTGCGTGTGTGTGTGTATGAGATTGTGAGTCTGTGTGTGTGTGTGATTGTGAATCTATGAGTGTGAGTCTGTGTGCGTGTGTGTGTATGTGTGTGAGATTGTGAGTCTGTGTGTGTCTGATTGTGAATCTGTGTGTGTGAGTGTGTGTGAGTGTGAGTCTGTGTGCATGTGCGTCTGTGTGTGTGAGTTTGTGTGTGAGTCTGTGTGTGTGTGTGTCTGTGCGTGTGTGTGTGAGTGTGCGTGTGTGTTTGTGTGAGTGAGTGTGAGTGAGTGTGTATGAGTGTGTGAGTGAGTGTGAGAGTGAGTGCGTGTGTGTGAGTGTGTGTGTGTGTGTGTGTGTGTGTGTGTGTATGTGTGTGTGAGTGTATGTGTATGTGTGAGTGTGTGTGAGTGTGTGAGTATGTGTGAGTGTGTGTGTGTTCAAATCCTGCCATGGCAGTTTGAGAATTTGACCATCTGGTTCATGGAGAGCTTCCATCCTTACCTGGTCAGTCTTCATGTGACTCCACACCACTCTTAGCTACTCTCTGAAATTGCCTAACAAACACCTGTTCAGGGCTACAAAGGACGGGCTTTAAGTGCCAGCCCTACCCACATCCCAAGAATTAATTTAATAAAAGTTCACTTGGTAATTTGGAAAATAAAATATTTCGTCATTAGTAATATTATTTTAAAAGTATTTAAAAAAATATAAGTTCAATCATGTGAATTCCCCAGCTCAGTGGTCACATTGTTCGCAGTATATTTAAACTCTCTGATTATGGTATCTTAAATGTCTCAGTGCCCAGGAGAACCTTATTTCACTGAACCTCTGCTCTTCCATGTGTGACTGTAACAGAACAGGCTACGTGTTTCAACAGCTGCTGTCCCTTCACCCAGGTCAGGACCATTTCCTCAACCAGACAACAAAGATTGTGGGTGTAAAGTCCCTACTCCACAGTATGAAACCACACGAGGCACATTCTGGGGACAAGGTCACTGTGTGACCTTAACTCTTTATTCACAGGACTCCAAAGACGATGACCCTGTGTGGGACCTCCCTTTTTATACCTGTGTGATCTGGTAAGGAGTGTCTCCCACAAGTTCACCCCTTGTGGTCAAGGTGTGCATCTAGGTTGTGTATACGTAATACAGTGGTGTTACATTGCGGTTACATACATGACATCACCCCCTCCCCAAAGTATTATTGGGATCATAGGTTTAGTCTTTCAGGTGGTCTACGCTCCCTCGTGGAGCACCGCAGTTGGGGCTTTGGTTGTTGGACACTGACGTGAGTGTCTATCACCTGTGGTGATTCCGGCCTGTCCGGGCTGACCGCAGGGACTGTGCATTCTTCTGATTGCTCTTGTTGCTTGTTCACTGGCGATGTTGTGAGCTCCATCTCATGGTCTTCTTCAGGTTCCTCCGTGTCGATGCTGAACCTTTTTTTTACTTGGTCCAGATGCTTACGGCATATCTGACCATTGTTGAGTTTTACCACGATGACCCTATTCTCGTCTTTGTCAATTACAGTTCCCTCAAGCCATTTGGGCCCCATGGCGTGATTGAGGATGAATACAGGATCATTTATTTCTATACATCTCCCCCTCGAATTACGGTCATGCGACTTATTTTGTGACTTGTGCTTGCCCGCAATTATGTTGGTCATAGGTGAATGAGGGACAACCGAGTTTTGTGTGTCCGTTTCATTAGTAGTTCTGCGGGCGGGACCCCCATGAGCGAGTGCGGTCGGGGTCTATAGGCCAGCAGGAGACGCGATAGGCAGCATTGTAGGGAGGGTCCTTGAATCCTGAGCATACCTGGCTTAATGATTTGGACCAAACGTTCTGCCTAGCCATTGGAGGCCGGTTTGAACAGCGCAGTCCTGACGCAGTTGATGCCATTGCCCGACATAAACTCTCGGAATTCGTAGCTTGTGAAACATGGGCCATTATCACTAACCAGGATGTCCGGCAAGCCATGGGTTGCAAAGATCGCACATAGGCTTTCCACGGTGGTGGATGATGTGCATGAATTCAGAATGATGCACTCGATCCATTTCGAGCACGCATCTACCACAATAAGGAACATCTTACCCATGAACGGGCCCGTGTAGTCACCTGTGAGCACAGTGTTCCAAGTCTTAGTCAATTCCAGGCCACCAAACGTGTCACTGGTCAATGGCCTTCATCAGCACAATGCCTGGGTGCTCGCTGTGGTGTTCCTTGATGAATGCCTCCCTGCCCTTCTGGGGCATAACTGCCCGGCTGCCCCATAGTAGGCAGTCGGCTTGGATGGAGAGCTCATCCATCCGTCTGTGGAACGTTCTGACCTCCTCAGGGCATGCTCCGTGTGCGGGCGCCCAATCCCCAGTCAGGACACATTTCTTAATCAGAGATAGGAGAGGATCTCTGTTGGTCCAGATTTCGATCTGGCGGGCTGTGATGGGGGAGCCTGCGCTGCCAAAGGCATCGGCAGCCATGACCATCACAGCGCTTTGCTCCGCTGCCCCCTCAGTGGTGGCCAGTGGAAGCCTGCTGAGCGCGTCAGCGCAATTTTCAGTGCCGGACCAGTGCCGGACCAGTGCCGGATGGAGTAGTCATAGGCAGCCAGCGTGAGAGCCCATCGCTGTATGCGAGCTGATGCGTTGACATTGACAGCCTCGCTGTCTGACAACAGGGATGTTAATGGCTTGTGGTCCATCTCTAATTCAAACTTCCTACCAAAGAGGTACTGATGCATTTTCTTTACAACATAGACACATGCAAGCGCTTCCTTCTCGACCATCCCATATCCCCGTTCTGCTTGAGAGAGCGACCTGGAGGCATAAGCCACAGGTTGTAGTTGACCCTCAGCATTGTCCTGCTGCAACACGCACCCAACCCCATAGGACGATGCATCACACGTCAGAACCAATTTTTTTCAGGGGTCGTACAGGGTCAACAACTTGTTTGAACAAAGTAGGTTTCGCGTCCGATCAAAAGCCCGTTCCTGACAGTCCCCCCAAAACTAATCGCAACCCTTACGCAGGAGCACGTGTAGTGGCTCCAACAACGTGCTCAAGTTCAGCAGAAAGTTTCCGAAATAGTTCAACAGTCCCAGGAATGAACGCAACTCCAATGTGTTGCAGGGCCTAGGTGCTCGTCGAATTGCCTCTGTTTTGGATTCGGTGGGCCGAATCCCATCTGCAGCAACCCTCCTGCTCAGAAACTCAACCTCAGGAGCTAAGAACACACATTTAGACTTCTTGAGTCGCAGGCCTACCCGGTCCAGTCAGCGTAGCACCTCCTCCAGGTTGTGGAGGTGTTCTTTGGTGTCTCGACCCGTGATGAGGATGTCGTCCTGGAATACGATCGTTCCAGGAATGGATTTCCATGTTTTGTTGAAAAATCGTGGCCGCTGATCGAATGCCAAACGGGCACCTGTTATAAACGAACAGTCCCTTGTGCATGGTGATGGTGGTCAGTAGTTTGGATTCGTCGGCCAGTTCCTGGGTCATATAGGCTGAAGTGAGGTCCAACTTGGTGAACAGCTTGCCGCCTGCCAGCGTGGCGAAGAGATCCTCCACTCTCGGGAGCGGGTATTGATCTTGTAGGGACACTCGATTGATGGTGGCCTTATAGTCGCCACAGATCCTGACAGAGCCATCCGCTTTTAGGACGGGAATGATGGGGCTTGCCCAGTCGCTGAATTCAACAAGCGAGATGATGCCCCCTCTCAACAACCGGTCCAATTTGCTCTCGATCTTTTCCCGCATCACATACGGCACCGCTCTGGCTTTGTGGTGCACTGGCCTGGCATCCGGGGTGATGTGTATCACTACTTTAGTGCCTTTGAAAGTCCCAACGCCAGGTTGGAATCGTGAATCGAATTGTTGTAGGACTTGTGAGCACGAACTTTGCTCCACAGATGACATTGCGTGAACATCCCCCCCATTTCCAGTTCATCTCAGCTAACCAACTCCTCCCCAACAGTGCGGGACCATTGCCCGGGACAATCCAGAGCGGCAGCCGATTCACTAACCCATTGTGTGTGACAGCCAACATTGCACTGCCTAGCACCGGAATCATTTCTTTAGTGTAAGTTCGTAATTGTGTCTCGATACGTGCTAATTTGGGTCTATTGGTTTTAAGTGGCTATAGCTTCTCAAATTGCTGAACGCCCATGAGTGACTGGCTAGCCCCAGTGTCCAGCTCCATGCGTACAGGGATACCGTTTAATAAAACCCTCATCATCATTGGTGGCGTTCTGGTGTATGAACTGTGAATATTCGCCACATGGACCCGCTGAACCTCGGCATCCTTCGATTTGCCCCAAAAGTCATCCTGCCTCAAAGAACCCTCTTCTGGTCCATCCACCTCATATATTAGTCTGGTTGCAGGCTTCCTGCACATTCGAGCTAAATGGCCACTGAGATTGCAGATCCTGCAGACAAACTGTTGGAATCTGCAAGATCTAGCTGAGTGTTTTCCCGCACACCTCCAGCATGAGTTAAAGTTTCCATTGTTGGGAACAAAGGGACTATGGCCAGGCATTCCGCGCTGACTGTCCCTTTGACTGCTCTTAAGTACCCTATTAGTGGGTGTCAATGACCCCATCCCAGGCCGCATTGTCCACTGTGATGGCGTGAATGTCCGTTCAGCCTGCCATTGTCTCTGTTGAAGTCCTACTCTGGGGTCTATTGCTGCCTGGGGAGTGTTGGACTGCCCCTGCCTGCCTGCGGGGCTCTGAGTCACATTGATGATGTTGACTTCCTGATCCATCGCTGCGATAGAGGCAGAATTGCACGCGTATATTATTTTCGTCTCTTCCTCCCCCGCTGTGAAAGTTTGAGCCATCAACGCCGCCGCTTCCAAGGTCAAATCCTTGGTCTCAATTAATTTGCGTAAAATTCCCGCATGACCGATCCCCTCGATAAAGAAGTCCCTTAGCATCTCCCCCCCGCAGGCATCTGTGAACTTACAGAGGCTGGCCAAACGCTACGAAGTCCAGTATGCTCTGTCCTTCATGACGTCGGTGGGTGTAGAATCTGTGTCGGGCCATATGTATGCTACTCGCCGGTTTGAGGTGCTCCCCGATCAATTTGCTAAGTTCTTCAAAGGTTTTGTCCGCCGGCTTTTCGGGTGCTAGTAAGTCCTTTATGAGTGCGTAAGTCTTTGGTCCGAAGCTGGTCAAAAGATGAGCCCTTTGCTTGTCGGAGGCTGCATCCCCCAGCTATTCTTTCATAATGAAGCTTTGCTGAAGCCTCTCAACAAAATCGTCCTATTCTTCCCCAACACAGTACCATTCATCTGTGCTACCAGTGGCCATTCTTGTGGGCCATGAATTCCCGTTTCTCGTCACCAATGTAAAGTCCTTATTCCACAGTATGAAACCACACGAGGCACATTCTGGGGACAAGGTCACTCTGTGACCTTAACTCTTTATTCACAGGACTCCAAAGACGATGACCCTGCGTGGGACCTCCCTTTTTATACCTGTGTGGTCAGGTAAGGAGTGTCTCCCACAAGTTCACCCCTTGTGGTCAAGGTGTACATCTAGGTTGAGTGTATACATTAATACAGTGGTGTTACATTGTGGTTACATACATGAAAGTGGGTTCATGTCCCATTCCAGGGACTTGAGCACAAATATCCAGGCTGACACTCCAGTGCAGTGCTGAGGGAGTGCTGCATTGTCAGAGTGGCCGTCTTTCAGATGAGACATTAAACCGAGGCCCTGTCTGCCCTCTCAAGTGGACGTAAAAGATCCCATGGCAGTATTTAAATAGAAAAGGGAGTTCTCTCTGGTTTCCTGGTCAATATTGATCCCTCAGTCAACATCACTAAAAAACGGATTATCTGGTCATTATCACACTGCTGTTTGTGGGAGCTAGCTGTGCGCAAATAGGCTGCCGTGTTTACCACATTACAACAGTGACTACTCTTCAAAAGTACTTCATTGGCTGTAAAGCGCTTTGGGACGGCCTGAGGTGGTGAAAGGGGTTATAGAAATACAATATTATTCTCCACGGCAGTGAAGGTTCCCCAACACCCACAGCACCTGTGAAGGCCCCCTATTAAAATGGCATGCCTTTAGTTTTAATAGACGACATTCACCTGGCTTTGAATGCTGGGATAGCCTCCTCGCCACCAAGTGACAACACTGAGTAATCCCACAGCCAGGTGGGCTGCCCAGAGACAGAGAGAAACATCCAAAACACTTTCACACAGGTAGGAAGATGGTTTATTTAATCTTTTCTTGGCTTATAAATGTTTATTCAGATTGGATTTATTTGTTTAATATTTGTATAAGTATAAATAAGGATTTATTGTCGAATTTAATGAGTTCCCTTCCCCCCACCTCGTTCTGGACGCCTGATTTGTAACCTGCGCCTGATTTTTTAATGTGTAGAACAGGTTTTTTCAGTTCTACAAAAATCTTCACTGGCTCCATTCTACTTTAGTTTGGAGTACATTTTCACTGTGGAAACTTTCAAATCAGGCGTCAGTGGCCGGACACGCCCCCTTTTAAAGAAAAAATTCTGTTCTAAACTAGAAATGTTCTACCTGACTAGAACTGCAGAAAAAAAAATGTGGAGAATTGCGATTTATAAAATAGTCCGTTCTCCAGCAGATGCTCATAAAAATCAGGAGCGAATCATGTGGAAACTTGGGCCCATTGTGTTTGAGACCGATCAGCAGACTCAGGATTCGTCTGTAACTCTGAAGAAAAGAGAAAGAAAGAGAGAGAGAGAGAGAAAGAGAGAGAGAAAGAGAGAAAGAAAGAGATAGAAAGAAAGACTTGAATTTCTTTAGCACCTTTCAGAACCCCCACAGGACGTCCCAAAGTGCTTTACAGCCAATGAAGTACTTTTGTAGTCACTGTTCTAACGCTGTTCTGAAGGCAACAATGAAAATCTCTCCATCTCCATTTCTTGTGCTTTTCCCCTATAAGCCCCTTGTCATCTCATTGTATCAGGCTCTCAATTCCAAATATAGTGCGGCAGCCCTCCCTGATATTTGCCTCCATTCTGTGCAGGTTAAATTCCTGCTAGTGCTCAGGAACTCCTGACTAATCATTGGCTGTCAGCTGGTCAGAGCTGTGCGTGTTAGTCGGGTAAACAACGTGCTTCTTGCTCCGACTCTCGATGGCTAAAGCTCCTTCCTCACTTCCTTCAACCCCATCCAATGGGAGCCTGAGCTACTTAGAGGGCTGCATGAATACTCGGAACTCCTTCATGGCAAGCGAGCCCAAGGTGGGCAGAGGAAACGTTACAGGGATACCCTGATAAAGTGCAACATCCCCACCGACACCTGGGAGTCCCTGGCCAAAGAACGCCCTCAGTGGAGGAAGTGCATCCGAGAGGGCGCTGAGCACTTCAAGTCTCAACGGCGAGAGCATGCAGAAACCAAGCGCAGGCAGCGGAAGGAGAGTGCGGCAAACGAGTCCCACCCACCCTTTCCTTCAACCACTGTGTGTCCCACCTGTGACAGGGACTGTAATTCCCGTATTGGGTTGTTAAGTCACCTAAGGACTCATTCTAAGAGTGGAAGCAAGTCTTCCTTGATTCCGAGGGACTGCCCATGATGATGATGAATGTGTTTGAGATTGGAGCTGTCATGTATTCAACCAGCATTGTAACCCATGTATAATCTGACCTAAATTGTACACTGTGAGAACACTGACCACTAGGTGGGAGACACTCCTAACCTGGACCTTCAGAGATAAAAGGGGAAGCTCCACCCACTTCCTGCACTGGAGTGCTAAGGAATAAAGGACAGGTCACAGACTGACCTTCTCTCCAGCATGGGCCTCGTGTGCATTTATACTGTATAGTAAGGACGTATTAATGGTGACGAGAAAGTGGGATTTAAACCACGCGAGCATGGCCACTAGCAGAACAGACGAGAGGTAGTGTGTTAAGGAATGGTTGGGACAGAGATTCAACATTGTTAAAGCAGCACACAGTTCTCCAGGCAGACAAGGGCAATCGGGCATGCCCCAACATGTAGTTGAACCCAGAGGGGGAGTTCGACAGAGACAATGGCAAGCTGAACGGCGATTTACGCCATTGCAAGGGACAATGCGGCCAGTAATGGGGCCATCAACACCTGTTAATGACGCACTCAAGGACAACAACAGGGGCAGTCAGGGACAATCGACTGGCAAGGGACCTTTTGTTTCAAACCGCAGCTCATGTTGGAGGCGTGGAGGCACACACTCAGCCGGAGTTTGCAGAGATGAGCAAAATACCTGCAGAAATTGCAGAAATGAACGCTGGGGGAAATCGCTGGAAGCTGAAATTCAGCGAGTTCATGTGGAGCACGTATACAGTTCATACACCAGGACACCACGATAATGATGAAAATGCTCCACAATGGCATCCAAGTATCAATGGAGCTAGACACGGGGGTCAGCCAGTCTCTGTTGGGTATCAAACAGTTCGAAAAGTTGTGGGCGTCCAAGGCCAGGAGGCCAAAATTATCGCCGATTGACGCACAGCTATGGACATACACAAAGGAGATCATTCCGGTGCTAGGCAGCGCCACGGTAATTGTGACCCACAAAGATTCGGAGAATAGTTTGCCACTCTGGGTTGTCCCAGGGGATGGTCCTGCACTACTGGTCCAGTTCATGTAACCGCTTGCTGTCATGAACTGGAAATGGGGCGATGTCAATGCAATTTCCTCTGTGGAGCGAGTATCATGCTCACAGGTCCTGGACAAATTTGACTCATTATTTCAACCCGGCATTGGCACTTTCATGGGGGCCAAGGTAGTGATTCACATAAACCCGGATGCCAGGCCAGTACACCACAAGGCCAGGGTGGTGCAGTACGTAATGCGGGAAAAGATAGAAGGTGAATTGAACCGCCTGTTGAGGGAAGGCATCATCTCGCCAGTCGAATTCAGTGACTGGGCGAGCCCGATTGTGCCGGTGCTCAAGGCGGATGGGTCGGTCAGGATATGTGGTGATTACAAGGCCACCATCAATCGGGTGTCACTCCAAGACCAGTACCCGCTACCGAGAGCGGAGGACCTCTTTGCGACGCTATCCGGTGGCAAACTTCTGCAAAATTGGACCTGACCTCAGCTTACATGACCCAGGAGCTGGCGAGTGAGTCGAAGAAGCTGACCACCACCACGACACACAATGGGTTGTTTGGGTACAACAGATGTCCGTTCAGGATTCGCTCGGCTGCCGCGATCTTCCAACGAAATATGGAATGCCTCCTCAAGTCGATTCCAGGGATGGTGGTTTTTCAGGCCGATATCCTCATCACGGGTTACAATACTGAAGAACACCTCCACAACCTGGAGGAGGTGCTACGCAGACTGGACCGGGTAGGGCTGCGACTGAAAAAGGCGAAGTGCGTCTTCCTAGCTCCAGAGGTAGAATTCCTGGGGATGAGGGTAGCAGCAGACAGGATCAGCCCTACTGCATCCAAGACGGAAGCGATCCAGAGAGCACCCAGACCCCGTAACACGACGGAGCTGCATTCGTTCTTGGGGCTCCTGAACTATTTTGGTAACTTCCTTCCCAAATTGAGCACGCTGCTAGAGCCGCTACATGTGCTCTTACGCAAAGGTCGCAAATGGGTCTGGGGGGACAGCCAGGAAAGGGCTTTTAATAGAGCACGCAATTTGTTATGTTCCAACATTCTGTTAACTCTATATCATCCATGTAAGAAACTTGTATTAACGTGCGATGCGTCGTCCTATGGTGTCGGGTGTGTGTTGCAGCATGTCAATGCCAAGGGTCAGTTACAGCCGGTAGCTTGTGCCCCCAGAAGTCTGTCCCAGGCAGAAAGGGGCTACGGGATGGTAGAAAAGGAGGCGCTCGCATGTGTATATGCAGTAAAGAAAATGCATCAGTACCTGTTTGGCAGGAAATTTGAGCTGGAGACAGATCACAAACCCCGAACGTCCCTTTTGGCCGACAACAAGGCCATAAATGCAAACGCATCGGCCCGCATACAGAGGTGGGCACTCACGTTAGCTGCCTATGACTACACAATTCGGCACAGACCGGGCACCGAAAACTGCGCCGATGCACTCAGCAGGCTCTCACTAGCCACCACTGAGGGGGCTACCGAGCATGCTGCTGAGATGGTCATGGCTTTTGAAGCTTTCGGAAGCGAAGGCTCACCCATGACAGCCCGTCAGATTAAAGTCTGGACAAATAGAGACCCGCTATTGTCTCTAGTCAAGAAATGTGTCCTGAATGGGAACTAGGTAGCCACGTACAGGGCATGCCCTGAGGAATTTAAACCATTTCACAGGCGCAGGGATGAACTCTCGATTCAGGCCGATTGTCTACTGTGGGGAAACCGCGTAGTCATGCCCCAGATGGGCAGAGAGGTTTTCATCAGAGAACTCCACAATGAGCACCCGGGCATTGTCATAATGAAGGCAATTGCCAGATCACACGTTTGGTGGCCAGGGATAGAGGCAGATCTGGAACTTTGTGTTCGCAGGTGCAACACGTGTGCCCAGCTGGGCCATGAGCCCAGGGAAGCCCCCCTTAGCCCCTGGTCCTGGCCCGCCAAGCCATGGTCATGCATCCATATGGACTATGCAGGTCCTTTCATGGGAAAAATGTTTTTGGTTGTAGTAGACGTCTACTCCAAATGGATCGAGTGTGACATTTTAAGTTCAAGCCACGGTAGAAAGTCTACGGGCAATGTTCGCCGCCCACAGTCTACCAGACATCTTGGTCAGCGACAATGGCCCGTGCTTCACAACCACTGAATTCCAGGACGTCATGGCAGGCAATGGAATTAACCATATCAGAATGGCACCGTTCAAGCCGGCCTCAAACGGCCAGGCAGAACGAGCAGTGCAGATAATCAAACAGGGGATGCTCAGAATCCAAGGGGGTTCCCTACAAAGCCGCTTATCACGCTTCCTGTTGGCCTACAGATCCCGACCATACTCGCTCACAGGGGTTCCACCCGCAGAGCTAATGAAAAGGACGCTCAAAACCCGGGTATCCCTTATACACCCCACCATGAAAGAAATTGTCGAGAGCAGGCGCCAGTCACAATGTGACTACTATGACAGGAATGCGAGGGCACGATGTATTGATGTCAATGACCCTGTTTTTGTCCTCAACTACGCTGCAGGGCCCAAATGGCTCGCAGGCACTGTGATTGCCAAAGAGGGAAATAGGATTCTGGTAGTTAAACTTACCAATGGACAAATCTGCCACAAATATGTGGATCAAACAAAAAGAAGGTTCAGCAACCCCATAGAAGAAGCAGAGGAAGAACACGATATAGAGTTCACTCCACCACAGGTGACCGAACACCGGAACCAAAGGGAGGAGAGCCCAGTCACTGTGGGCAGTCCGGACAGGCCTGAGGCATCGCAAACAGCAGACACTCAGGTCAGCGCCCAACAACCGGAGCCCCAACTCAGGCGCTCTACAAGGGAGCGTAAACCACCAGAGAGACTTAACCTGTGATCCCAATAAGACTTTGGGGGGGGGGGGGAGGTGATGTCATGTATTCAACCAGCATTGTAACCCATGTATAATCTGACCTAAGTTGTGCACTGTGAGAACAATGACCACTAGGTGGTGAACTTGTGGGAGACACTCCTAACCTGGACCTTCAGAGATAAAAGGGGAAACTCCACCCACTTCCTGCACTGGAGTGCTAAGGAATAAAGGATAGGTCACAGAGTGACCTTCTCTCAAGCATGGGCCTCGTGTGCATTTATACTGTATAGTAAGGACGTATCAGGAGCCATTTCACACACATTGTAACGAACACTATTACCTGGTCCCTGGTTTCCACCCAAGCCTTTGATCCATCATCTCCCTCACTGACCCTCTGAGTGGCTGGTTCCGGTGTCCGTTCTGTCCGCTCCATTATCTGTAAGTCGCTGAGACCACCTGAGCTCTCAGATTGGCACCAGGAGCCTGCGAGCCTCTCGGTTACCCTAACCAGTGCATTCTCCAGCGATGCCATCCTCCGATCGTGCTGCTGATAGTTTCTGCACAGGGTGAGCAACATTTGAGATATGTCCTGATGGAGACTGCTGCAGGGGCAGCTGCCCTCTGCCCTTGGTCCGCTCTCCCCTGACCTCGGGACCCCCGCCTCTCCCTCCAGGCTGCCCGGGTCCTGGGGGACCCGCTCCAGTTGCCTCTGGAGCCTCTCCTGCCCCAGCAGCAGACGGTCCAGCTTCTTGTTCACACTGTCCAGTTTAACGTTGGCCTCAATCAGCTCGCTGCCCAGGGAAGTGTTGCCATGGGCTGCACTCAGCCTCCTTACTGTCGCCATGGTGCCTGGACACTACGGGATGTCCCAGCCTCGCTTGCCGATGGTGCTTGACTGCACTTCGCAGTGACAGGAGCAGAGGGAGCAGAAAATAGCAGGCAGCCCTGCATTCCAGCTCTATCAAGCTCTCACTTCCAAATATAGTGCGGCAGTCCTCCCCGATATTTGCCTCCATTCTGTGCAGGTTAAATTCTTGCCAGTGCACAGGAACTTCTGACTGATAGTTAGCTGTCAGCTGGTCAGAGCTGTGTGTGTTGGTCGGGTAAACAATGTGCTTCTTGCTCCGACTCTCATTCTGTCCCAAACCTTGTCAAAGGCACAGCCCTTGGATTGAAGCCATTGAAAGTCTCTGAGGAGGCCGGGGGCTGAGAGTCTGGTATGAAGGGAAAGGCTCATATCAAAGCAGGAGATGTTGAGCAGAGTGGTGCTGTCAGGAAGCCAGGGCAGTGGTTCCGGGGCAGATTGCAACATGTGTATTATTTATGGTCCAAAAACAGCTGCGGAGCAGAGCATGGAGGCACAAGGTCGATTAGAGCAACACCTCTCAGTAACGATAGTAAGTGCAAGTGTGCGACTGACAACAGAAGAAATAGCAGCAGGAGTAGGCCATTTGGCCCCACAAGCCTGCGGAGATTTGGCAATTATATAGCGCCTTTCATAACCTCAGGACCTTCCAACACACTGTACAACCAAAGAGGCACTTTTTGCACTGTAGTCACTGTTGTAATGTAGGAAACACGGCAGGCAACTTACGCACAGCAAGCTCCCACAAACAGCGATGAAATAATGACCAATAATCTATTTTAGTGATCTTGGTTGAGCGATAAATATTGGCACAGGACACTGGAGAGAATGCCACTGCTCCTCTTTGAAATAGTACCATGGAGTCTTTTACATACAGCTGAGAGAGTAGTCAGGTACAGGTAGCACCTCCGACAGTGCAGCACTCCAAAGGTGAGCTTCAATAAATGGTGCCACCTTGGCACAGTGCTAGCACAGCATAGCAGAGGGCCACCTCAGCACGACAAGCTACTGAGCACAAGCCCTCTGTGACACACACCCATTGCCGGATCGGTATGGGGCACAGCCAGTTTGGCGACTGAATGATAGCCCGAGGTTCCATTCAATCAATCTCTCTCTCACTCTCTCTCACTCTCTCACACACTCTCTCTCTCACTCACTCACTCTCTCTCACTCTCTCTCATCTCTCTCTCTCATTCCTCTCAATCTCTCACTCTCACTCTCTCTCACTCTCTCACTCTCTCTCTCTCTCTCACTCCCTCACGATCTCTCACTCTCTCACACTCACTCTCACTCTCTCACGCTCTCTCTCACTCACTCTCTCTCACACGCTCTATTTCACTCTCTCACTCTCTCTCACTCACTTTCCCACTCTCTCTCTCACTCCTCTCACTCTCTCACTCTCATTCGCTCACTCTCTCTCCAACTCTCTCACTCTCATTCTCTCTCTCTCTCATGCTCTCTCTCTCACTCACTCTCTCACACGCTCTCTTTCACTCTCACACTCACTCTCCCTCTCTCTCTCTCACTCCTCTCACTCATCTCACTCTCTCACTCTCATTCTCTCAATCTCTCTCTCTCACACTCACTCTCTCTCTCTCACGCTCTCTCTCTCTCTCACTCTCTCTCACATGCTCTCTTTCACTCTCTCACTCTCTCTCACTCACTCTCCCTCTCTCTCTCTCTAACTCCTCTCACTCTCTCACTCTCATTCTCTCACTCTCTCTCTCACTCTCTCACTCTCTCACTCTCATTCTCTCTCTCTCTCACACGCTCTCTCTCTCTCTCAGTCACACTCTCTCCCACATTGTTTCACTCTCTCTCATCTCTCTCAAACACTCTCACACTCACTATCTCTCACTCTCTCACTCCTCTCACTCTCACTCTCTCACACACTCTCTCTCACTCTCTCACTCTCTCGCACTCTCACTCACTCTCTCTCTCACTCTCTCTCTCTCTCTCTCACACACACTCCCTCTCTCCTCACTCACTCCTTCTCTCACTCTCACTCTCTCTCTCTCTCTCACCCTCTCTCTCTCTCACTCTCTCGCTCTCTCTCGCTCTCACTCTCTCCCTCTCTCTCACTATCTCCCTCTCTCTCACTCTCTCACTATCTCTCTCACTCTCTCACTCCTCTCATCCTCTCTCTCTCTCTCACCCTCTCACTCTCTCTCACTCTCTCTCTCTCTCTCACTCTCTCCCTCTCTCTCACTCTCTCACTCTCTCTCTCACTCTCTCACTCCTCTCATCCTCTCACTCTCTCTCTCTCTCACCCTCTCACTCACTCTCTCTCTCTCACTCACTATCTCTCTCTCTCTCACTCTCTCCCTCTCTCTCTCTCACTCTCTCTCTCACTCTCTCACTCCTCTCACTCGCTCTCTCACTCTCACTCTCTCTCACACTCTCTCTCTCTCTCTCACTCTCTCACTCTCTCTCTCACCCTCTCACTCTCTCTCACTCTCTCTCTCTCACTCTCTCACTCTCTCTCTCTCACTCTCTCACTCCTCTCACCCTCTCACTCTCTCACTCTCTCTCTGACCCTCTCTCTCTCTCTCTCTCACCCTCTCACTCTCTCTCACTCTCTCTCACTCTCTCTCACTCTCTCACTCTCTCACTCCTCTCATCCTCTCATACTCTCTCTCTCTCTCACTCTCTCTCTCTCTCTCTCTCTCTCACTCTCTCTCTCTCTCTCACTCTCTCTCTCTTACTCTCTCCCTCTCTCACTCCTCTCACTCGCTCTCTCACTCTCTCTCACACTCCCTCTCTCTCTCTCACTCTCTCTCTCTCTCACTCTCTCACTCTGTCTCTCACCCTCTCACTCTCTCTCACTCTCTCTCTCTCACTCTCTCACTCTCTCTCACTCTCTCTCTCTCACTCTCTCACTCCTATCACCCTCTCGCTCTCTCACTCTCTCTCTCACCCTCTCACTCTCTCTCACTCACTCCCTCTCTCTCTCACTCTCTCACTCTCTCTTTCACTCTCTCACTCCTCTCACTCACTCTCTCACTCTCTCTCTCACTCTCTCTCTCTCTCTCTCACTCTCTCACTCTCTCTCTCTCTCTCCCTCTCACTCTCTCTCACTCTCTCTCACTCTCTCTCTCACTCTCACTCTCTCACTCACTCTCTCAATCACTCTCTCTCACTCAGTCACTCACTCTCTCACTCTCCCTCTCTCTCTCTCTCTCTCACTCCTCTCTCTCTCTCTCTCTCACTCTCTCACTCTCTCACTCTCTTGTTCACTCTCTTACTAGCTCGCTCCTCTCACTCTCACTCACTCTCTCACTCTCACTTTCTCACTCACTCACTCTCACTCATTGTCTCTCTCACTCACTCTCACTCATTGTCTCACACATTGTCTCACTCACTCAGTCACTCATTCACTCACTCACTCATTGTCTCTCTTACTCACTCATAGAAACATAGAAACATAGAAAATAGGTGCAGGAGTAGGCCATTCAGCCCTTCTAGCCTGCATCGCCATACAATGAGTTCATGGCTGAACATGAAGCTTCAGTACCCCCTTCCTGCTTTCTCGCCATACCCCTTGATCCCCCGAGTAGTAAGGACTTCATCTAACTCCCTTTTGAATATATTTAGTGAATTGGCCCCAACCACTTTCTGTGGCAGAGAATTCCACAGGTTCACCACTCTCTGGGTGAAGAAGTCTCTCCTCATCTCGGTCCTAAATGGCTTACCCCTTATCCTTAGACTGTGACCCCTGGTTCTGGACTTCCCCAACATTGGGAACATTCTTCCTGCATCTAACCTGTCTAAACCCGTCAGAATTTTAAACGTTTCTATGAGGTCCCCTCTCATTCTTCTGAACTCCAGTGAATACAAGCCCAGTTGATCCAGTCTTTCTTGATAGGTCAGTCCCACCATCCCAGGAATCAGTCTGGTGAATCTTCGCTGCATTCTCTCAATAGCAAGAATGTCCTTCCTCAAGTTAGGAGACCAAAATTGTACACAATACTCCAGGTGTGGCCTCACCAACGCCCTGTACAACTGTAGCAACACCTCCCTGCCCCTGTACTCAAATCCCCTCGCTATGAAGGCCAACATGCCATTTGCTTTCTTAACCGCCTGCTGTACCTGCATGCCAACCTTCAATGACTGATGTACCATGACACCCAGGTCTCGTTGCACCTCCCCTTTTCCTAATCTGTCACCATTCAGATAATAGTCTGTCTCTCTGTTTTTACCACCAAAGTGGATAACCTCACATTTATCCACATTATACTTCATCTGCCACGCATTTGCCCACTCACCTAACCTATCCAAGTCGCTCTGCAGCCTCACAGCATCCTCCTGGCAGCTCACACTGCCACCCAACTTAGTGTCATCCGCAAATTTGGAGATACTACATTTAATCCCCTCGTCTAAATCATTAATGTACAATGTAAACAGCTGGGGCCCCAGCACAGAACCTTGCGGTACCCCACTAGTCACTGCCTGCCATTCTGAAAAGTACCCATTTACTCCTACTCTTTGCTTCCTGTCTGACAACCAGTTCTCAATCCACGTCAGCACACTACCCCCAATCCCATGTGCTTTAACTTTGCACATTAATCTCTTGTGTGGGACCTTGTCGAAAGCCTTCTGAAAGTCCAAATATACCACATCAACTGGTTCTCCTTTGTCCACTCTACTGGAAACATCCTCAAAAAATTCCAGAAGGTTTGTCAAACATGATTTCCCCTTCACAAATCCATGCTGACTTGGACCTATCATGTCACCATTTTCCAAATGCGCTGCTATGACATCCTTAATAAGTGATTCCATCATTTTACCCACTACTGAGGTCAGGCTGACCGGTCTATAATTCCCTGTTTTCTCTCTCCCTCCTTTTTTAAAAAGTGGGGTTACATTGGCTACCCTCCACTCGATAGGAACTGATCCAGAGTCAATGGAATGTTGGAAAATGACTGTCAATGCTTCCGCTATTTCCAAGGCCACCTCCTTAAGTACTCTGGGATGCAGTCCATCAGGCCCTGGGGATTTATCGGCCTTCAATCCCATCAATTTACCCAACACAATTTCCCGACTAATAAAGATTTCCCTCAGTTCCTCCTCCCTACTCGACCCTCTGACCCCTTTTATATCCGGAAGGTTGTTTGTGTCCTCCTTAGTGAATACTGAACCAAAGTACTTGTTCAATTGGTCTGCCATTTCTTTGTTCCCCGTTATGACTTCCCCTGATTCTGACTGCAGGGGACCTACGTTTGTCTTTACTAACCTTTTTCTCTTTACATACCTATAGAAACTTTTGCAATCCGCCTTAATGTTCCCTGCAAGCTTCTTCTCGTACTCCATTTTACCTGCCCTAATCAAACCCTTTGTCCTCCTCTGCTGAATTCTAAATTTCTCCCAGTCCCCAGGTTCGCTGCTATTTCTGGCCAATTTGTATGCCACTTCCTTGGCTTTAATACTATCCCTGATTTCCCTAGATAGCCACGGTTGAGCCACCTTCCCTTTTTTATTTTTACGCCAGACAGGAATGTACAATTGTTGTAATTCATCCATGCGGTCTCTAAATGTCTGCCATTGCCCATCCACAGTCAACCCCTTAAGTATCATTCGCCAATCTATCCTAGCCAATTCACGCCTCATACCTTCAAAGTTACCCTTCTTTAAGTTCTGGACCATGGTCTCTGAATTAACTGTATCATTCTCCATCCTAATGCAGAATTCCACCATATTATGGTCACTCTTCCCCAAGGGGCCTCGCACAATGAGATTGCTAATTAGTCCTCTCTCATTACACAACACCCAGTCTAAGATGGCCTCCCCCCTAGTTGGTTCCTCGACATATTGGTCTAGAAAACCAACCCTTATGCACTCCAGGAAATCCTCCTCCACCGTATTGCTTCCAGTTTGGCTAGCCCAATCTATGTGCATATTAAAGTCACCCATTATAACTGCTGCACCTTTATTGCATGCACCCCTAATTTCCTGTTTGATGCCCTCCCCAACATCACTACTACTGTTTGGAGGTCTGTTCACAACTCCCACTAACGTTTTTTGCCCTTTGGTGTTCTGCAGCTCTACCCATATAGATTCCACATCATCCAAGCTAATGTCTTTCCTAACTATTGCATTAATCTCCTCTTTAACCAGCAATGCTACCCCACCTCCTTTTCCTTTTATTCTATCCTTCCTGAATGTTGAATACCTCTGGATGCTGAGTTCCCAGCCCTGATCATCCTGGAGCCACGTCTCCGTAATCCCAATCACATCATATTTGTTAACATCTATTTGCACAGTTAATTCATCCACCTTATTGCGGATACTCCTTGCATTAAGTCACAAAGCCTTCAGGCTTGTTTTTTTAACACCCTTTGTCCTTTTAGAATTCTGCCGCACAGTGGCCCTTCCTGTTCACCGCCCCGGGCCTCTCCGCCCCCCACCCCCCCCCCCCATCTCCCCTCCGTCTCCTGCCTCTGCCTCCCTTTTGTCTCCCTCTGTCTCCCTGCATTGGTTCCCATCCCCCTGCCATATTAGTTTAACTCCTCCCCAACAGCACTAGCAAACACTCCCCCTAGGACATTGGTTCCGGCCCTGCCCAGGTGCAGACCGTCCGGTTTGTACTGGTCCCACCTCCCCCAGAACCGGTTCCAATGCCCCAGGAATTGAATCCCTCCCTGCTGCACCACTGCTCAAGCCACGTATTCATCTGAGCTATCCTGCGATTCCTACTCTGACTAGCATGTTGGACTGGTAGCAATCCCGAGATTACTACTTTTGAGGTCCTACTTTTTAATTTAGCTCCTAGCTCCTTAAATTCTTTTTGTAGGACCTCATCCCTTTTTTTACCTATGTCGTTGGTACCAATGTGCACCACGACAACTGGCTGTTCTCCCTCCCATTTCAGAATGTCCTGCACCCGCTCCGAGACATCCTTGACCCTTGCACCAGGGAGGCAACATACCATCCTGGAGTCTCGGTTGCGGCCGCAGAAAAGCCTATCTATTCCCATCACAATTGAATCCCCTATCACTATCGCTCTCCCACTCTTTTTCTTGCCCTCCTGTGCAGCAGAGCCAGCCACGGTGCCATGAACTTGGCTGCTGCTGCCCTCCCCTGATGAGTCATTCCCCCCCAACAGTACTCAAAACGGTGTATCTGTTTTGCAGGGGGATGAGCACAGGGGACCCCTGCACTACCTTCCTTGCACTGCTCTTCCTGCTGGTCTTCCATTCCCTATCTGGCTATGGACCCTTCTCCTGCGGTAAGACCAACTCACTACACGTGATACTCACGTCATTCTCAGCATCGTGGATGCTCCAGAGTGAATCCACCCTCAGCTCCAATTCCGTAACGCGGACCGTCAGGAGCTCGAGGCGGACACACTTCTCACACCCTTAGTCGTCAGGGACACCGGAAGTGTCCCTGAGTTCCCACATGGCACAGGAGGAGAATATCACGTGACCGATCTCTCCTGCCATGCCTTAACCCTTAGATACACTTAAATTGGTAATAACAATGTTACAGTTCACTTACTGATATAAAAAATAAAAAGAAAAGCTACTCACCAATCACCAGCCAAACACTTACCCCATTGGCTGTGACGTCACCTTTTGATTCCTTTCTACTTCTATTTTGCTTTTTCTCCCGCTGTAGCTGCACCGGTACGCTTTTTATAGGCTGCTCTGACGCTGACTCTCGAGCTCCCGCTGGGCCTTTTATAGCCCGCTCCGACACTGCTCCCACCTCTCACCGACTGCCGCTGGTACTCGAGCACCCGCTGGGCCTTTTATAGGCCGCTCTGACACTGCTCCCACCTCTCACCGACTGCCGCTGGTACTCGAGCACCCGCTGGGCCTTTTATAGGCCGCTCTGACACTGCTCCCACCTCTCACCAACTGTCGCACTGTCTCTCTCACTCAATCACTCACACTCTCACTCATTGTCTCACTCATTATCTCACTCACTTCACTCATTCACTCACTCACTCTCA
This sequence comes from Pristiophorus japonicus, assembly GCF_044704955.1. NCBI lineage: Eukaryota > Metazoa > Chordata > Chondrichthyes > Pristiophoridae > Pristiophorus > Pristiophorus japonicus. The sequence goes on along the minus strand of NC_091988.1, from coordinate 123,654,942 downwards.
CTCATTGTCTCTCTCACTTAATCACTCACTCTCTCTCCCACTCTCTCTTTAACTCTCACTCTCTCACTCTCTCACTCTCTCTCTCTCTCGCTTTCTCACTCTCTCACTCTCTCACTCTCACTGACTCACTCTCTCTCATTCTCTCAATCTCTCTCTCACTCTTTCTCTCACTCTCTCTCTCAGTCCCCCTCTCTCTCACTCTCTCACACTCACTCTCTCTCTCTCACATGCTCTCTCTCTCTCACTCACTCTCTCTCACACACTCTCACTCTCACTCTCTCACTCTCTCTCACACTCTCTCACTCTCTCTCACACACACACACTCCCTCTCTCTCTCTCTCACTCTCTCTTTCTCAATCTCTCACTCTCTCTCTCACTCTCTCACTCTCTCACTCTCTCTCTCAATCTCACTCTCTCTCTCACTCTCTTACTAGCTCGCTCCTCTCACTCTCACTCTCTCACTCTCTCTCTCTCTCACTCACTCTCACTCTCACTCACTCACTCTCTCTCTCTCACTCCCCCTCTCTCTCTCTCTCTCACTCTCAATCTCTCTCACTTTCTCTCTCTCACTCTCACTCCTCTCACTCTCTCACACTCTCTCACTCTCTCACTCTCACTCTCACTCTCTCACTCTCTCTCTCACTCTCACTCTCTTTTTCATTCTCTTACTAGCTCTCTCACTCTCACTCTCTCACTCTCTCACTCTCTCTCGCTCTGTCTCACTCTCTCACTCACTCTCTCACTCTCACTCATTGTCTCTTTCACTCACTCTCACTCATTGTCTCTCTCACTCACTCACTCACTCTCACTCATTGTCTCTCTCACTCACTCTCACTCATTGTCTCTCTCACTCACTCACTCTCACTCATTGTCTCACTCACTTCACTCATTCACTCACTCACTCATTCACTCACTCACTCTCACTTGTTGTCTCTTTCACTCACTCTCATTCATTGTCTCTCATTCAATCACTCTCACTCACTTTCAATCATTGTCTCACTCACTCACTCATTCACTAACTCACTCTCACTCATTGTCTCTGTCACTCACTTTCACTCATTGTCTCACTCATTGTCTCACTCACTCACTCATTCACTCACTCACTCACTCATTGTCTCTCTCACTCACTCTCACTCATTGTCTCTCTCACTTAATCACTCACTCACTCTCACTCATTGTCTCACTCATTGTCTCACTCACTCACTCACTCGCACTCACTCGCACTCACTCTCATTCTCTCACTCTCTCTCACTCTCTCTCACTCACTCTACATTCATTGTCTCACTCATTCATTCATTCACTCACTCACTCCCTCATTCACTCACTCACTCACTCATTGTCTCACTCATTGTCTCACACACTCACTCATTGTCTCACTCATTGTCTCACTCACTCTCACTCATTGTCTCTCTTACTCACTCTCACTCATTGTCTCTCTCACTCAATCACTCACTCACTCACTCTTACTCATTGTCTCACTCATTATTTCACTCACTTCACTCATTCACTCACTCATTCACTCACTCACTCTCACTCATTGTCTCTCTCACTCACTCACTCTCATTCATTGTCTCTCATTCAATCACTCACTCACTTTCACTCACTCACTCTCCCACACTCTCTTTCACTCTCTCACTCTCTCATTCTCTCTCATCGCTCTGTCTCACTCTCTCACTCTCTTACTCTCTCACTCTCACTCTCTCACTCTCTCTCATTCTCTCACTCTCTCTCACTCTCTCACTCTTTCTCTCAGTCTCAGTCCCTCTCTCACTCTCTCACACTCACTCTCTCTCACTCACTCTCTCTCACACTCTCTTTCACTCTCTCACTCTCTCGCTCTCTCATCTCTCTCTCTCACTCTCTCACTCACACACACTCTCTCACTCTCACTCTCTCTCACACTCTCTCACACTCACTCTCTCTCTCTGTCACTCTCACTCTCTCACATTCTCTCTCACTCACTCACTCTCGCTCTCTTTCTCTCTCTGTCTCTCTCACACTCTCTCTCTCTCACTATCTCTCTCTCATACATTCTCTTTCACTCTCTCACTCTCTCTTACTCTCTCACTCTTTCTCACTCTCTCTCACTCTCTCTCTCACTCCTCTCACTCTCACTCTCTCTCACTCCCTCTCTCACTCTCTCACTCTCTCTCTCACACGCTCTCACTCACGTTCTCTCTCTCACTCACTCTCTCTCTCTCTCTCCCTCCCTCTCTCTCACTTTCTCTCTCTCACTCCTCTCACTCTCTCACTCTCTCTCACTCTCACTCTCTCTCACTCTCTCACTCTCTCATTCTATTACTAGCTCTCTCACTCTCACTCTCTCACTCTCTCCCTCTCTCTCACTCTCTCATTCTCTCTCACTCTCTCTCATCTCTCTCTCTCACTCTCTCACTCTCTCTCTCTCGCTTTCTCACTCTCTCAATCTCTCACTCTCACTCTCACTCTCTCACTCTCTCAATCTCTCACTCTCACTCTCTCACTCTCTCTCATTCTCTCACTCTCTCTCACTCTCTCACTCTTTCTCTCAGTCTCTCTCTCTCAGTCCTCTCTCTCTCTCACTCTCTCACACTCACTCTCACTCTCTCACTCTCTCTCTCTCTCTCTCTCTCACTCTCTCATTCTCTCTCTCACCCTCTCTCTCTCTCTCTCACTCCCTCTCTCTCACTTTATCTCTCACTCTCTCACTCCTCTCACTCTCACTCTCTCACCCTCACTCTCTCTCTCTCACCCTCTCACTCTCTCTCACTTTCACTCTCTCTCTCTCACACTTTCTCTCTCACTCTCTCACTCTCACTCTCTCTCTCACTCACTCTCTCTCTCACTCTCTTACTAGCTTGCTCCTCTCACTCTCACTCTCTCTCTCTCTCTCACTCACTCTCTCTCTCACTCACTCTCTCTCTCTCTCACTTTCTCTCTCACTCTCTCACTCCTCTCACTCTCTCACTCTCTCATTCTCTCACTCTCTCACTCTTTCTCTCTCTCTCTCAGTCCCTCGCTCTCTCATTCACTCTCTCTCACACACTCTCTTTCATTCTAACTCTCTCTTACTCTCTAACTCTCACTCTCTCACTCTCTCTCATTCTCTCACTCTCTCTCACTCTCTCACTCTTTCTCTCAGTCTCAGTCCCTCTCTCACTCTCTCACACTCAATCTCTCTCACTCACTCTCTCTCACACTCTCTTTCACTCTCTCACTCTCCATTCTCTCACTCTCTCACTCTTCTCTCTCTCTCTCAGTCCCTCGCTCTCTCATTCACTCTCTCTCACACACTCTCTTTCATTCTACTCTCTCACTCTCTCTCTCTCACCCTCTCACTCTCTCTCACTCTCACTCTCACTCTCACTCTCTCTCTCTCTCACTCTCACTTTCACTCTCACTCTCACTCTCTCTCACTCTCTCACTCTCTTACTAGCTCGCTCCTCTCACTCTCACTCTCTCTCTCTCTCTCTCACTCACGTTCTCTCTCTCACTCACTCTCCCTCTCTCTCACTTTCTCTCTCTCATTCCTCTCACTCTCTCACTCTCACCTCTCACTCTCTCTCTCTCACTCTCTCATTGTCTTACTAGCTCTCTCACTCTCACTCTCTCACTCTCTCACTCTCTCACTCTCTCGCTCTCTCACTCTTTCACTCACTCTCTCACTCTCTCACTCTCATTCATTGTCTCTCTCACTCACTCTCACTCATTGTCTCACTCACTCACTCATTCACTCACTCACTCATTCACTCACTCACTCCCACTCATTGTCTTTCTCACTCATTGTCTCTCTCACTCACTCTCACTCATTGTCTCCCTTACTCACTCTCACTCATTGTCTCTCTCACTCAATCACTCACTCACTCACTCTTACTCATTGTCTCACTCATTATTACACTCACTTCACTCATTCACTCACTCATTCACTCACTCACTCTCACTCATTGTCTCTCTCACTCACTCTCATTCATTGTCTCTCATTCAATCACTCACTCACTTTCACTCACTCACTCTCCCACACTCTCTTTCACTCTCTCACTCTCTCATTCTCTCTCATCGCTCTGTCTCACTCTCTCTCTCTTACTCTCTCACTCTCACTCTCTCACTCTCTCTCATTCTCTCACTCTCTCTCACTCTCTCACTCTTTCTCTCAGTCTCAGTCCCTCTCTCACTCTCTCACACTCACTCTCTCTCACTCACTCTCTCTCACACTCTCTTTCACTCTCTCACTCTCTCGCTCTCTCATCTCTCTCTCTCACTCTCTCACTCACACACACTCTCTCACTCTCACTCTCTCTCACACTCTCTCACACTCACTCTCTCTCTCTGTCACTCTCACTCTCTCAC